>NC_140227.1:9468904-9705904 GCF_951802725.1 Rutilus rutilus
ATCAACCGCCCGGAATACCATAGCAACCCCCCAGAACACCCTAGCAACCGCCTAGCAACCACCCAAAAGACCCTAGCAACCACCCAGAACACCGTAGCAACCACCCAAAATACCCTAGCAACCACCCAGAAACCCTAGCAACCGCCTAGCAACCACCCAAAAGACCCTAGCAACCACCCAAAACACCCTAGCAACTGCCTAGCAACCACCCAAAAGACCCTAGCAACCACCCAAAATATCCTAGCAACCGCCTAGCAACCACCCAAAAGACCCTAGCAACCACCAGAAATATCCTAGCAACTGCCTAGCAACCACCCAGAATATCCTAGCAACCACCCAAAACAGCCTAGCAACAACCCAGAACACCCTAGCAACCGCCTAGCAACCACCCAAAAGACCCTAGCAACCACCCAAAACATCCTAGCAACCACCCAAAACACCCTAGCAACCGCCTAGCAACCACCCAAAAGACCATAGCAACCACCCAAAACATCCTAGCAACCACCCAAAACACCCTAGCAACCGCCTAGCAACCACCCAAAAGACCCTAGCAACCACCTAAAATATCCTAGCAACCACCCAAAAGACCCTAGCAACCACCTAGCAACCACCCAAAAGACCCTAGCAACCACCTAAAATATCCTAGCAACCGCCTAGCAACCACCCAAAAGACCCTAGCAACCACCCAAAATATCCTAGCAACCGCCTAGCAACCACCCAAAAGACCCTAGCAACCATCAGAAATATCCTAGCAACCGCCTAGCAACCACCCAAAACAGCCTAGCAACCACCCAGAAAACCCTAGCAACTGCCTAGCAACCACCCAAAAGACCTTAGCAACCACCCAGGACACCCTAGCAACCACCTAGCAACCACCCAGAACACCCTAGCAAACCGCCCAAAATACCCTAGCAACACCATAGCAACCACCCATAACATCCTAGCAACCGCCTAGCAAAAAACGTTCTGCTCCAAACTTTCTCAAGCCAACTTAAAGTTTGTCTCGACGAACTTTCGCATCTAGTTAAGTTGGCTTGAGAGAGCCAACATATTGAAATCCTATTTAAACATATTATTATTATTCTTCTGAGCGGAAAAAAATCTGACTCAAACTCCTCCTAGAGCTTTAACTCTACATACTCCAAACTCGGCTCAGACACTCAAACTAATCTGACTCGAGTTGCTTTATCTTTTCAGACTGATCGCACTTACGGTTTTCCTAAAAATGACGATCAAAACTCGAAAAAACTCATTCAAAAATTCCCATTGACTTACATTGGGGAGTTCTAAAAAATTCAAACCGACAAAAATTTAAATCTAAACACCTTGAAGACTAAACCAAACTGCCGTTCTATATACTATATGAGCCATTGAGACTCATTTAAACTAATGAACTCTAAACTATAAACACTTATAAACTAATTAACTTATAAACTCATGAATTCATAAACTTATGAACTCTTAAACTCATAAAATTAATAAACTCTGAACTCTTAATCTCATTTAAACTTATAAACTCTAAACTGATTTAAACTTATGAACTCAAAACTCAAGAACTCATACACTTATAAACTCATCAATTTATACACTTATAAACTCTAAACTCAGACACACACACTGAGTTTATGAGTGAGTGTGTGAGCGAGTTAGTGTGTGTGTGTGTGTGTGTGTGTGTGTGTGTGTGTCTGTGTGTGTGTGTGTGTGTGTGTGTGTGTCTGTCTATCTAACTTATTTATCTATCTGTCAAACTTCAAACTACTGTAAACTTCAAACCACTATAAACTTCTTAAGTTTAAATCTTCCAGCTCCCAAGCAACTCCATAGCAACCAAACTCGAGTACCCTAGCAACCGTTTTGTAAGACCTATATCTCTGTATCAGAACATCGTATAGAGATGAGGTTTGGCTCTTTTGACTCATGCTAGCAAACAGCACTTCCAACATACTACACATGCTAGCAGTGAATAGCTACATGCTAATAGTGATTAGTTAAGTGTTAAATCATGCCAAGATCATGCTAAGAACTCTATAAAAACTACATAGTAACCATCTGTGACAACTACCAGCCACCTATTAACACCATATCAACTGCCCTGAATACCTTAGCAACCGCCTAGCAACACCATAGCAACCACCCATAACACCCTAGCAACCGCCTAGCAACCACCCAGAACAGCCTAGCAACCACCCATAACACCCTAGCAACCGCCTAGCAACCACCCTAGCAACCACCCAGAAGACCCTAGCAACCACCCAAAACATCCTAGCAACCGCCTAGCAACCACCCAAAACACCCTAGCAACCACCCAGAACACCCTAGCAACCACCTAGCAACCACCCATAAGACCCTAGCAACCACCCAAAAGACCCTAGCAACCACCCAAAACACCCTAGCAACCACCCAGAATACCCTAGCAACCGCCTAGCAACCACCCAAAACACCCTAGCAACCACTCAAAATATCCTAGCAACCGCCTAGCAACCACCCAAAACACCCTAGCAACCACCCAAAATACCCTAGCAACCGCCTAGCAACCACCCAAAAGACCCTAGCAACCACCCAAAATATCCTAGCAACCACCCAAAAGACCCTAGCAACCGCCTAGCAACCACCCAAAATATCCTAGCAACCGCCTAGCAGCCACCCAAAACACCCTAGCAACCACCCAAAACACCCTAGCAACCACCCAGAATACCCTAGCAACCACCCAAAAACCCTAGCAACCGCCTAGCAACCACCCAAAAGACCCTAGCAACCGCCTAGCAACCACCCAAAACACCCTAGCAACCACCCAGAATACCCTAGCAACCGCCTAGCAACCACCCAAAATACCCTAGCAACCGCCTAGCAACACCATAGCGACCACCCATAACATCCTAGCAACCGCCTAGCAATAAACGTTCTGGTCCAAACTTTCTCAAGCCAACTTAAAGTTTGTCTCGACGAACTTTCGCATCTAGTTAAGTTGGCTTGAGAAAGCCAACATATTGAAATCCTATTTAAACTTATTAAGTTGGCTTGAGAAAGCCAACATATTGAAATCCTATTTAAACTTATTATTATTATTATTATTATTCTTCTGTGAAAAACTGTTGACTCAAACTCGTCCTAGAGTTTTAACTCTACATACTCCAAACTCGGCTCAGACACTCAAACTGATCTGAAGTTAGTTGCTTTATCTTTTCAGACTGATCGGACTTACGGTTTTCCTACAAATGACGATCAAAACTCGGAAAAACTCCCATTGACTTACATTGGGGAGTTCTAAAAAATTCAAATCCAGATTCAAACTCACCAACCGACAAAAATTCAAATCTAAACACCTTGAAGACTAAACCAAACTGCCGTTCTATATATATTAGCCAATGAAACTCATTTAAACTAATAAACTCTAATCTCATACACTTATAAACTAATTAACTTAAATTTAATAACTAATTAACTAATAAACTCATGAATTCATAGACTTATGAACTCTTAAACTCATAAATTAATAAACTCTGAACTCTAAACTCATTTAAACTTATAAACTCTAAACTCAAAAACTCGTACACTTATAAACTCTAAACTCATAAACTCTGTGTGTGTGTGTGTGTGTGTGTGTGTGTGTGTGTGTGTGTCTGAGTGAGTGTGTGAGTGAGGTAGTCTGAGTGTGTGTGTGTGTGTGTGTGTGTGTGTGTGTGTGTGTGTGTGTGTGTGTGTGTGTGTGTGTGTGTGTGTTTGTGTGTATCTATCTAACTTATTTATATATCTATCATAAAGTTCAAACTACTTTAAACTACTTTAAACTTCAAACTAGGGCTGGGCGATATATCGATATAAAAAATATATCGATATATTTTGAAATGCGATATGGAATTAGACCATATCGCATATATCGATATAGTTCAAATTTTCAAATAGTCCGCCCCTCCTTCCACTCTGCGCGCGTGTTTAGAGCATGTTATGTTATGAGAGGCGAATCATGACTACTTCAGAAAACCCAGCACAATAGGAACTAACAGGCAGTGACATAAGTGTACGCTGAAATAAAGTTTTTCACCTCAGAAACACGGACTTTCTTGTCCTGTCAGCCGTTATACTGTGCTCGGAGCGCACACTCTTCAATTGCACGCGCAAATGCGTGCTGTGTATCGCTTCACTGTAGGCTATAAAAAGTGCAAAAGAAACTATACGAGCATGCAACGCCGTTACGTTGTAAATTACACGAAATAAAAGTAATGCAGGTATGATTTTCATTCTATTCACCTGAGCAGTTTCCATGTTTCATTAACAGTTATTGTTAATATTGTGTATTCACCATGGTAACTGTCGTTTACTTTATTTTTCTTTGTGTTATTTTTTATATTTTTAAATGACTGTAGTGGCTCATACCACATTGTATAAACAAAAACTAGTTTGGGTCTGCTATTTAATAGCTTTAGAATAGGCCTACTGTTTATTTATTAGTAGCCTACTAGTCTTTACTAGTCATATTTTTACAATTTATGTTAAGTAAAGGGGGACAGTACTTGTGTGTGTGTGTGTGTGTGTGTGTGTGTGTGTGTGTGTGTGTGTGTGTGTGTGTGTGTTAACAAATTTTGTGTAAACGTGTTATAATTTGCCTATATATATGTAGGCTATATATAAGCAAATTATAACATGTTTACACATTTTTTTTTATATATATTCAATGTAAACTTTGATAATCATAATTAATAAATCACAATTACAATTCCAAGGGAATAATTGGCAATTATGATTTTTGTCATAATCGGTGCAGCCCTAAGGTAAAGAAACCTGTTTATAATTTATTAATTTGATTTTGCAACTGTTCTCTGAAATAGCTGGTTTCAATAAAACTACTTGTGACGTCATGTTTGGCTTTGACTTTGACTGAACATTTGCTCTCACTTTGCAGAAAAAATATCGGGATATATATCGTATATCGATATTCAGCCTAAATATATCGGGATATGACTTTTGGTCCATATCGCCCAGCCCTACTTCAAACCACTTTAAACTTCTTAAGTTTAATGCTTCCAGCTCCCAAGCAACTCCATAGCAACCAAACTTGAGTACCCTAGCAACCGTTTTGCAAGACCTATATCTCTGTATCAGAACATCGTATAGAGATGAGGTTTGGCTCTTTTGACTCATGCTTGCAAACAGCACTTCCAACATGCTACACATGCTAGCAGTGAATAGCTACATGCTAATAGCAATTAGTTAAGTGTTAAATCATGCCAAGATCATGCTAAGAACTCTATGAAAACTCCATAGTAACCATCTGTGACAACTACCAACCACCTAGTAACACCATATCAACCGCCCTCAATACCATAGCAACCCCCCAGAACACCCTAGCAACCGCCTAGCAACCACCCAGAACACCCTAGCAACCACCCAAAATACCCTAGCAACCGCCTAGCAACCAACCAAAAGACCCTAGCAACCACCCAAAACACCCTAACAACCGCCTAGCAACCACCCAAAAGACCCTAGCAACCACCCAAAATATCCCAGCAAACGCCTAGCAACCACCCAGAATACCCTAGCAACCACCCAGAAACCCTAGCAACCGCCTAGCAACCACCCAAAAGACCCTAGCAACCACCCAGAACACCCTAGCAACCACCCAGAAACCCTAGCAACCGCCTAGCAACCACCCAAAAGACCCTAGCAACCACCCAAAAGACCCTAGCAACCGCCTAGCAACCACCCAAAAGACCCTAGCAACCACCCAAAATATCCTAGCAACCGCCTAGCAACCACACAAAAGACCCTAGCAACCACCAGAAATATCCTAGCAACCGCCTAGCAACCACCCAGAATATCCTAGCAACCACCCAAAACAGCCTAGCAACCACCCAGAACACCCTAGCAACCGCCTAGCAACCACCCAAAAGACCCTAGCAACCGCCTAGCAACCACCCAAAATATCCTAGCAACCACCCAAAACACCCTAGCAACCACCTAGCAACCACCCAGAACACCCTAGCAACCACCCAGAAACCCTAGCAACCACCCAAAAGACCCTAGCAACCACCCAAAATATCCTAGCAACCACCCAAAAGACCCTAGCAACCACCCAGAACACCCTAGCAACCACCCAAAATACCCTAGCAACCACCCAAAACACCCTAGCAACCGCCTAACAACCACCCAAAAGACCCTAGCAACCACCCAAAATATCCTAGCAACCACCCAAAACACCCTAGCAACCATCTAGCAACCACCCATAAGACCGTAGCAACCACCCAAAACATCCTAGCAACCACCCAAAACACCCTAGCAACCGCATAGCAACCACCCAAAATACCCTAGCAACCGCCCAAAACACCCTAGCAACCACCCAAAAGACCCTAGCAACCACCCAGAACACCCTAGCAACCACCCAAAATACCCTAGCAACCACCCAAAACACCCTAGCAACCGCCTAACAACCACCCAAAAGACCCTAGCAACCACCCAAAATATCCTAGCAACCACCCAAAACACCCTAGCAACCATCTAGCAACCACCCATAAGACCCTAGCAACCACCCAAAACATCCTAGCAACCACCCAAAACACCCTAGCAACCGCATAGCAACCACCCAAAAGACCCTAGCAACCACCCAAAACGCCCTAGCAACCACCCAAAAGACCCTAGCAACCACCCAGGACACCCTAGCAACCACCTAGCAACCACCCAGAACACCCTAGCAACCACCCAAAATACCCTAGCAACACCATAGCAAGCACCCATAACACCCTAGCAACAGCCTAGCAAAAAACGTTCTGCTCCAAACTTTCTCAAGCCAACTTAAAGTTTGTCTCGACGAACTTTCGCATCTAGTTAAGTTGGCTTGAGAGAGCCAACTTACTGAAATCCTATTTAAACTTATTATTATTATTATTATTATTATTCTTCTGTTAAAAACTGTTGACTCAAACTCGTCCTAGAGCTTTAACTCTACATACTCCAAACTCGGCTCACACACTCAAACTGATCTGAAGTTAGTTGCTTTATCTTTTCAGACTGATCGGACTTACGGTTTTCCTACAAATGACGATCAAAACTCGGAAAAACTCCCATTGACTTAACATTGGGCATTCTAAAAAAATTCAAACTCACCAACCGACAAAAATTTAAATCTAAATCCCTTGAAAACTAATTCAAACTGCCATTCTATATATATTAGCCAATGAAACTCATTTAAACTAATAAACTCTAATCTCATACACTTATAAACTAATTAACTTAAATTTAATAACTAATTAACTAATAAACTCATGAATTCATAGACTTATGAACTCTTAAACTCATAAATTAATACATTCTGAACTCTAAACTCATTTAAACTTATAAACTCTAAACTCAAAAACTTGTACACTTATAAACTCTAAACTCATAAACTCTGAGTGTGTGTGTGTGTGTGTGTGTGTGTCTGAGTGAGTGTGTGAGCGAGGTAGTCTGTGTGAGTGTGTGTGTGTGTGTGTGTGTGTGTGTGTGTGTGTGTGTGTGTGTTTGTTTGTTTGTATCTATCTAACTTATTTATATATCTATCATAAACTTCAAACTACTTTAAACTTCAAACCAATTTAAACTTCTTAAGTTTAAAGCTCCCAGCTCCCAAGCAACTCCATAGCAACCAAACTTGAGTACCCTAGCAACCGTTTTGCAAGACCTATATCTCTGTATCAGAACATCGTATAGAGATGAGGTTTGGCTCTTTTGACTCATGCTAGCAAACAGCACTTCCAACATGCTACATATGCTAGCAGTGAATAGCTACATGCTAATAGCGATTAGTTAAGTGTTAAATCATGCCAAGATCATGCTAAGAACTCTATAAAAACTCCATAGTAACCATCTGTGATAACTACCAACCACCTAGTAACACCATATCAACCGCCCTGAATACCATAGCAACCCCCCAGAACACCCTAGCAACCGCCTAGCAACCACCCAAAAGACCCTAGCAACCACCCAGAACACCGTAGCAACCACCCAAAAGACCCTAGCAACCACCCAAAAGACCCTAGCAACCGCCTAGCAACCACCCAAAAGACCCTAGCAACCACCCAGAACACCGTAGCAACCACCCAAAAGACCCTAGCAACCACCCAAAAGACCCTAGCAACCGCCTAGCAACCACCCAAAAGACCCTAGCAACCACCCAGAATACCCTAGCCACCACCCAAAACAGCCTAGCAACCACCCAGAACACCCTGGCCACCACCTAGCAACCACCCAGAATACCTTAGCAACGCCTAGCAACACCATAGCAACCACCCATAACACCCTAGCAACTGCCTAGCAACCACCCAGAACACCCTAGCAACCACCCAAAATACCCTAGCAACCGCCTAGCAACCACCCAAAACCGCCTAGCAACCACCCAAAACACCCTAGCAACCGCCTAGCAACCACCCAAAATACCCTAGCAACCACCCAAAAGACCCTAGCAACCACCCAAAATATCCCAGCAACCACCCAGAACACCCTAGCAACCGCCTAGCAACCACACAAAACACCCTAGCAACCGCCTAGCAACCACCCAAAATACCCTAGCAACCACCCAAAAGACCCTAGCAACCACCCAAAATATCCTAGCAACCACCCAGAACACCCTAGCAACCGCCTAGCAACCACCCAAAACACCCTAGCAACCACCCAAAACACCCTAGCAACCACCCAAAATACCTTAGCAACCGCCTAGCAACACCATAGCGACCACCCATAACATCCTAACAACCGCCTAGCAAAAAACTTTCCGGTCCAAACTTTCTCAAGCCAACTTAAAGTTTGTCTCGACGAACTTTCGCATCTAGTTATTATTATTCTTCTTACCAAAAAATTACACTCAATCTCCTCCTAGAGCTTTAACTCTACATACTCCAAACTCGGCTCAGACCTTCAAACTGTTCTGACTCGAGTTGCTTTATCTTTTCAGACTGATCGGACTTACGGTTTTCCTACAAATGACGATCAAAACTCGGAAAAACTCCCATTGACTTACATTGGGGAGTTCTAAAAAATTCAAATCCAGATTCAAACTCACCAACCGACAAAAATTCAAATCTAAACACCTTGAAGACTAAACCAAACTGCCGTTCTATATATATTAGCCAATGAAACTCATTTAAACTAATAAACTCTAATCTCATACATTTATAAACTAATTAACTTAAATTTAATAACTAATTAACTAATAAACTCATGAATTCATAGACTTATGAACTCTTAAACTCATAAATTAATAAACTCTGAACTCTAAACTCATTTAAACTTATAAACTCTAAACTCAAAAACTCGTACACATATAAACTCTAAACTCATAAACTCTGAGTGTGTGTGTGTGTGTGTGTCTGAGTGAGTGTGTGAGCGAGGTAGTCTGAGTGAGTGTGTGTGTGTGTGTGTGTGTGTGTGTGTGTGTGTGTGTGTGTGTGTGTGTGTGTGTGTGTTTGTGTGTATCTATCTAACTTATTTATATATCTATCATAAACTTCAAACTACTTTAAACTACTTTAAACTTCAAACCACTTTAAATTTCTTAAGTTTAATGCTTCCAGCTCCCAAGCAACTCCATAGCAACCAAACTTGAGTACCCTAGCAACCGTTTTGCAAGACCTATATCTCTGTATCAGAACATCGTATAGAGATGAGGTTTGGCTCTTTTGACTCATGCTTGCAAACAGCACTTCCAACATGCTACACATGCTAGCAGTGAATAGCTACATGCTAATAGCAATTAGTTAAGTGTTAAATCATGCCAAGATCATGCTAAGAACTCTATAAAAACTCCATAGTAACCATCTGTGACAACTACCAACCACCTAGTAACACCATATCAACCGCCCTGATTACCATAGCAACCACCCAGAACACCCTAGCAACCACCCAAAATACCCTAGCAACCGCCTAGCAACCACCCAAAACACCCTAACAACCGCCTAGCAACCACCCAAAAGACCTTAGCAACCACCCAAAATATCCCAGCAACCGCCTAGCAACCACCCAGAATACCCTAGCAACCACCCAGAAACCCTAGCAACCGCCTAGCAACCACCCAAAAGACCCTAGCAACCGCCTAGCAACCACCCAGAACACCCTAGCAACCACCCAAAAGACCCTAGCAACCACCCAGAAACCCTAGCAACCGCCTAGCAACCACCCAAAAGACCCTAGCAACCACCCAAAAGACCCTAGAAACCACCCAAAATATCCTAGCAACCGCCTAGCAACCACCCAGAATATCCTAGCAACCACCCAAAACAGCCTAGCAACCACCCAGAAAACCCTAGCAACCGCCTAGCAACCACCCAAAAGACCCTAGCAACCACCCAAAAGACCCTAGCAACCGCCTAGCAACCACCCAAAAGACCCTAGCAACCACCCAAAAGACCCTAGCAACCGCCTAGCAACCACCCAGAATATCCTAGCAACCACCCAAAACAGCCTAGCAACCACCTAGCAACCACCCAAAAGACCCTAGCAACCACCCAGAATCCCCTAGCAACCACCCAAAACAGCCTAGCAACCACCCAGAACACCCTAGCAACCACCCAGAATACCTTAGCAACGCCTAGCAACACCATAGCAACCACCCATAACACCCTAGCAACTGCCTAGCAAACACACAGAACACCCTAGCAACCACCCAAAATACCTTAGCAACCGCCTAGCAACACCATAGCAACCACCCATAACACCCTAGCAACTGCCTAGCAACCACCCAGAACACCCTAGCAACCACCCAAAATACCCTAGCAACCGCCTAGCAACCACCCAAAAGACCCTAGCAACCACCCAAAATATCCTAGCAACCACCCAAAACACCCTAGCAACCACCAAAAATATCCTAGCAACCGCCTAGCAACCACCCAAAACACCCTAGCAACCGCCTAGCAACCACCCAAAACACCCTAGCAACCACCCAAAATACCCTAGCAACCGCCTAGCAACCACCCAAAAGACCCTAGCAACCACCCAAAATATCCTAGCAACCACCCAAAATACCCTAGCAACCGCCTAGCAACCACCCAAAAGACCCTAGCAACCACCAAAAATATCCTAGCAACCACCCAAAACACCCTAGCAACCGCCTAGCAACCACCCAAAACACCCTAGCAACCACCCAAAATACCCTAGCAACCGCCTAGCAACCACCCAAAAGACCCTAGCAACCACCAAAAATATCCTAGCAACCGCCTAGCAACCACGCAAAAGACCCTAGCAACCACCCAAAATATCCTAGCAACCACCCAAAATACCCTAGCAACCGCCTAGCAACCACCCAAAAGACCCTAGCAACCACCAAAAATATCCTAGCAACCACCCAAAACACCCTAGCAACCGCCTAGCAACCACCCAAAACACCCTAGCAACCACCCAAAACACCCTAGCAACCACCCAAAATACCCTAGCAACCGCCTAGCAACCACCCAAAAGACCCTAGCAACCACCAAAAATATCCTAGCAACCGCCTAGCAACCACCCAAAACACCCTAGCAACCACCTAGCAACCACCCAAAACACCCTAGCAACCACCCAAAATACCCTAGCAACCGCCTAGCAACCACCCAGAATACCTTAGCAACCACCTAGCAACACCATAGCGACCACCCATAACATCCTTACAACCGCCTAGCAAAAAACGTTCCGGTCCAAACTTTCTCAAGCCAACTTAAAGTTTGTCTCGACGAACTTTCGCATCTAGTTAAGTTGGCTTGAGAGAGCCAACATATTGAAATCCTATTTAAACTTATTATTATTATTATTCTTCTTACCAAAAAATTCCACTCAATCTCCTCCTAGAGCTTTAACTCTACATACTCCAAACTCGGCTCAGACACTCAAACTGTTCTGACTCGAGTTGCTTTATCTTTTCAGACTGATCGGACTTACGGTTTTCCTACAAATGATGATCAAAACTCGGAAAAACTCCCATTGACTTGCATTGGGGAGTTCTAAAAAATTCAAATCCAGATTCAAACTGACCAACCGACAAAAATTCAAATCTAAATACCTTGAAGACTAAACCAAACTGCCGTTCTATATATATTAGCCAATGAAACTCATTTAAACTAATAAACTCTAATCTCATACATTTATAAACTAATTAACTTAAATTTAATAACTAATTAACTAATAAACTCATGAATTCATAGACTTATGAACTCTTATACTCATAAATTAATAAACTCTGAACTCTAAACTCATTTAAACTTATAAACTCTAAACTCAAAAACTCATACACTTATAAACTCATCAATTTATACACTTATAAACTCTAAACTCATAAACTCTGAGAGTGTGTGTGTGTGTGTGTGTGTGTGTGTGTGTGTGTGTGTGTGTGTGTGTGTGTCTGAGTGAGTGTGTGAGCGAGGTAGTCTGAGTGAGTGTGTGTGTGTGTGTGTGTGTGTGTATCTATATAACTTATTTATCTATCTATCTCTCTCTCAAAATACCCTAGCAACCGCCTAGCAACCACCCAAAAGACCCTAGCAACCACCCAAAAGACCCTAGCAACCACCGAAAATATCCTAGCAACCGCCTAGCAACCACCCAAAAGACCCTAGCAACCACCGAAAATATCCTAGCAACCGCCTAGCAACCACCCAAAAGACCCTAGCAACTACCCAAAAGACCCTAGCAACCACCCAGAACACCCTAGCAACCGCCTAGCAACCACCCAGAACACCCTAGCAACCACCCAAAATACCCTAGCAACCACCCAAAAGACCCTAGCAACCACCCAAAATATCCTAGCAACCACCCAAAACACCCTAGCAACCGCCTAGCAACCACCCAAAAGACCCTAGCAACCACTCAGAACACCCTAGTAACCACCCAAAATACCCTAGCAACCACCCAAAAGACCCTAGCAACCACCCAAAACACCCTAGCAACCGCATAGCAACCACCCAAAAGACCCTAGCAACCACCCAAAACATCCTAGCAACCACCCAAAACACCCTAGCAACCGCCTAGCAACCACCCAAAAGACCCTAGCAACCGCCTAGCAACCACCCAAAAGACCCTAGCAACCGCCTAGCAACCACCCAAAAGACCCTAGCAACCACCTAAAATATCCTAGCAACCGCCTAGCAACCACCCAGAATACCCTAGCAACCACCCAGAAAACCCTAGCAACCGCCTAGCAACCACCCAGAATACCCTAGCAACCACCTAGAACACCCTAGCAACCACCCAAAAGACCTTAGCAACCACCTAGCAACCACCCAGAACACCCTAGCAACCGCCCAGAATACCCTAGCAACACCATAGCAACCACCCATAACATCCTAGCAACCGCCTAGCAAAAAACGTTCTGCTCCAAACTTTCTCAAGCCAACTTAAAGTTTGTCTCGACGAACTTTCGCATCTAGTTATTATTATTATTCTTCTTACCAAAAAATTACACTCAATCTCGTCCTAGAGCTTTAACTCTACATACTCCAAACTCGGCTCAGACCTTCAAACTGTTCTGACTCGAGTTGCTTTATCTTTTCAGACTGATCGGACTTACGGTTTTCCTACAAATGACGATCAAAACTCGGAAAAACTCCCATTGACTTACATTGGGGAGTTCTAAAAAATTCAAATCCAGATTCAAACTCACCAACCGACAAAAATTCTAATCTAAACACCTTGAAGACTAAACCAAACTGCCGTTCTATATATATTAGCCAATGAAACTCATTTAAACTAATAAACTCTAATCTCATACATTTATAAACTAATTAACTTAAATTTAATAACTAATTAACTAATAAACTCATGAATTCATAGACTTATGAACTCTTAAACTCATAAATTAATAAACTCTGAACTCTAAACTCATTTAAACTTATAAACTCTAAACTCAAAAACTCGTACACTTATAAACTCTAAACTCATAAACTCTGAGTGTGTGTGTGTGTGTGTGTGTGTGTGTGTGTGTGTGTGTGTGTGTGTGTGTGTGTGTGTCTGAGTGAGTGAGTGTGTGAGCGAGGTAGTCTGAGTGAGTGAGTGTGTGTGTGTGTGTGTGTGTGTGTGTGTGTGTATCTATCTAACTTATTTATATATCTATCTCTCTGTCATAAACTTCAAACTACTTTAAACTTTAAACCAATTTAAACTTCTTAAGTTTAATGCTTCCAGCTCCCAAGCAACTCCATAGCAACCAAACTTGAGTACCCTAGCAACCGTTTTGCAAGACCTATATCTCTGTATCAGAACATCGTATAGAGATGAGTTTTTGCTCTTTTGACTCATGCTAGCAAACAGCACTTCCAACATGCTACACATGCTAGCAGTGAATAGCTACATGCTAATAGCAATTAGTTAAGTGTTAAATCATGCCAAGATCATGCTAAGAACTCTATAAAAACTCCATAGTAACCATCTGTGACAACTACCAACCACCTAGTAACACCATATCAACCGCCCTGAATACCATAGCAACCACCCAGAACACCCTAGCAACCACCCAAAATACCCTAGCAACCACCCAAAAGACCCTAGCAACCACTCAAAATATCCTAGCAACCACCCAAAATACCCTAGCAACCGCCTAGCAACCACCCAAAAGACCCTAGCAACCACCGAAAATATCCTAGCAACCGCCTAGCAACCACCCAAAAGACCCTAGCAACTACCCAAAATATCCTAGCAACCGCCTAGCAACTACCCAAAAGACCCTAGCAACCACCCAGAACACCCTAGCAACCACCCAAAATACCCTAGCAACCACCCAAAAGACCCTAGCAACCACCCAAAATATCCTAGCAACCACCCAAAACACCCTAGCAACTGCCTAGCAACCACCCAAAAGACCCTAGCAACCACCCAGAACACCCTAGCAACCACCCAAAAGACCCTAGCAACCACCCAAAACACCCTAGCAACCACCCAAAACACCCTAGCAACCACCTAGCAACCACCCAAAAGACCCTAGCAACCACCCAAAACATCCTAGCAACCACCCAAAACACCCAAGCAACCGCCTAGCAACCACCCAAAAGACCCTAGCAACCACCCAAAAGACCCTAGCAACCGCCTAGCAACCACCCAAAAGACCCTAGCAACCACCTAAAATATCCTAGCAACCACCTAGCAACCACCCAGAATACCCTAGCAACCACCCAGAAAACCCTAGCAACCGCCTAGCAACCACCCAGAATACCCTAGCAACCACCTAGAACACCCTAGCAACCACCCAAAATACCCTAGCAACCACCCAAAAGACCTTAGCAACCACCCAGGACACCCTAGCAACCACCTAGCAACCACCCAGAACACCCTAGCAACCGCCCAAAATACCCTAGCAACACCATAGCAACCACCCATAACTTCCTAGCAACCGCCTAGCAAAAAACATTCTGCTCCAAACTTTCTCAAGCCAACTTAAAGTTTGTCTCGACGAACTTTCGCATCTAGTTAAGTTGGCTTGAGAGAGCCAACTTACTGAAATCCTATTTAAACTTATTATTATTATTATTATTATTATTATTATTCTGTTAAAAACTGTTGACTCAAACTCGTCCTAGAGCTTTAACTCTACATACTCCAAACTCGGCTCACACACTCAAACTGATCTGAAGTTAGTTGCTTTATCTTTTCAGACTGATCGGACTTACGGTTTTCCTACAAATGACGATCAAAACTCGGAAAAACTCCCATTGACTTACAATGGGGAGTTCTAAAAAATTCAAATTTAGATTCAAACTCACCAACCGACAAAAATTTAAATCTAAACACCTTGAAGACTAAACCAAACTGCCGTTCTATATACTATATGAGTCATTGAGGCTCATTTAAACTAATAAACTCTAAACTCATACACTTATAAACTAATTAACTTATAAACTCATGAATTCATAGACTTATGAACTCTTAAACTCATAAATTAATAAACTCTGAACTCTTAAACTCATTTAAACTTATAAACTCTAAACTCATTAAAACTTATACACTCTAAACTCATTTAAAACTTATAAACTCTAAACTCAAAAACTCTTACACTTATAAACTCATCAATTTATACACTTATAAACTCTAAACTCATAAACTCTGAGTGTGTGTGTGTGTGTGTATGTGTGTACACACACACACACACACACACACTCTAAACTCATTTAAACTTAAACTCTAAACTCATTTAAACTTGTAAACTCAAAACTCGTAAACTACTTTAAACTTCAAACCACTTTAAACTTCTTAAGTTTAAAGCTTCCAGCTCCCAAGCAACTCCATAGCAACCAAACTTGAGTACCCTAGCAACCGTTTTGCAAGACCTATATCTCTGTATCAGAACATCGTATAGAGATGAGGTTTGGCTCTTTTGACTCATGCTAGCAAACAGCACTTCCAACATACTACACATGCTAGCAGTGAATAGCTACATGCTAATAGTGATTAGTTAAGTGTTGAATCATGCCAAGATCATGCTAAGAACTCTATAAAAACTCCATAGTAACCATCTGTGACAACTACCAGCCACCTAGTAACACCATATCAACCGCCCTGAATACCTTAGCAACCGCCTAGCAACACCATAGCAACCACCAGAACACCCTAGCAACCGCCTAGCAACACCATAGCAACCACCCAGAATACCCTAGCAACCGCCTAGCAACCACCCAGAATACCCTAGACACCGCCTAGCAACACCATAGCAACCACCCAGAATACCCTAGCAACCGCCTAGCAACACCCTAGCAACCACCCAGAATACCCTAGTAACCGCCTAGCAACCACCCAGAAAACCCTAGCAACCGCCTAGAAACCACCCAGAATACCCTAGCAACCACCTAGCAACACCATAGCAACCACCCAGAATACCCTAGCAACCGCCTAGCAACACCCTAGCAACCACCCAGAATACCCTAGTAACCGCCTAGCAACCACCCAGAAAATCCTAGCAACCGCCTAGAAACCACCCAGAATACCCTAGCAACCACCTAGCAACACCATAGCAACCACCCAGAACACCCTAGCAACCACCTAGCAACCACCCAAATACCCTAGCAACCACCTAGCAACACCATAGCAACCACCCAGAATACCCTAGCAACCGCCTAGCAACACCATAGCAACCACCCAGAATACCCTAGCAACCGCCTAGCAACACCATAGCAACCACCCAGAACACCCTAGCAACCGCCTAGCAACACCATAGCAACCACCCAGAACACCCTAGCAACCGCCTAGCAACCACCCAGAATACCCTAGCAACCGCCTAGCAACCACCCAGAATACCCTAGCAACCACCTAGCAACACCCTAGCAACCACCCAGAACACCCTAGCAACCACCCAGAATACCCTAGCAACCACCCAAAACACCCTAGCAACCGCCTAGCAACCACCCAGAACACCCTAGCAACCGCCTAGCAACACCATAGCAACCACCCAGAACACCCTAGCAACCGCCTAGCAACCACCCAGAATACCCTAGCAACCGCCTAGCAACACCATAGCAACCACCCAGAACACCCTAGCAACCCACTAGAAAACCCCCAACAACTTTTTAACTGTAAACTACTTTATACTTTAAACTACTTTAAACTTCAAACTGATTTAAAATTTAAACTAATTTAAACTTTAGACTAATTTAAACTTTAAACTACTTTAAACCTCAAACTAATTTAAACTTTAAAGTCATTTAAACTCCAAACTAATTTAAACTTTAAACTAACCCTAACTTTAAACTACTTTAAACTCCAAACTATTTTAAACTTCAAACTTCTTCAAACTTTCTGGTCCGGCTTTCTCAAGCCAACTTAAAGTTTGTCTCGACGAACTTTTTAATCTAGTTAAGTTGGCTTGAGAGAGCCAACATATTGAAATCCTATTTAAACTTATTAAGTTGGCTTGAGAGAGCCAACATATTGAAATCCTATTTAAACTTATTAAGTTGGCTTGAGAGAGCCAACTTACTGAAATCCTATTTAAACTTATTATTATTATTATTATTATTATTCTTCTGTGAAAAACTGTTGACTCAAACTCGTCCTAGAGCTTTAACTCTACATACTCCAAACTCGGCTCAGACACTCAAACTGATCTGAAGTTAGTTGCTTTATCTTTTCAGACTGATCGGACTTACGGTTTTCCTAAAAATGACGATCAAAACTCTGAAAAACTCCCATTGACTTGCATTGGGGAGTTCTAAAAAATTCAAATTCAGATTCAAACTCACCAACTGACGAAAATTTAAATCTAAACACCTTGAAGACTAATTCAAACTGCCGTTCTATATACTATATGAGCCATTGAGACTCATTTAAACTAATAAACTCATCTATCTATCTACTTCAAACTATTTTAAACTTTAAACTACTTTAAACTTCAAACTAAATTAAACTTCAAACTAATATAAACTTTAAACTACTTTAAACTTTAAACTTAAGCTTTAACTCATTTAAACTTATAAACTCAAAACTCATTTAAACTTACAAACTAAACTTAAAAACTTGTACACTTATAAACTCATCCATTTATACACTTATAAACTCTAAACTCATAAACTCTGTGTGTGTGTGTGTGTGTGTGTGTGTGTGTGTGTGTGTGTGTGTGTGTGTGTGTGTGTGTGAACACACACACTCTAAACTCATTTAAACTTAAACTCTAAACTCATTTAAACTTATAAACTCAAAACTCAAAAACTCGTAAACTACTTTAAACTTCAAACCACTTTAAACTTCTTACCTATAAAGCTCCCAGCTCCCAAGCAACTCCATAGCAACCAAACTTGAGTACCCTAGCAACCGTTTTGCAAGACCTATATCTCTGTATCAGAACATCGTATAGAGATGAGGTTTGGCTCTTTTGACTCATACTAGCAAACAGCACTTCCAACATGCTACACATGCTAGCAGTGAATAGCTACATGCTAATAGCGATTAGTTAAGTGCTAAATCATGCCAAGATCATGCTAAGAACTATAAAAACTCCATAGTAACCATCTGTGACAACTACCAACCACCTAGTAACACCACAGCAACCACCTAGCAACACCCTAGCAACCACCCAGAATACCCTAGCAACACCATATAAACCACCAAAACACCCTAGCAACCACCTAGCAACATCATAGCAACCACCCAAAACACCCTAGCAACTGCCTAGCAACAGCATAACAACCACCCAGAATACCCTAGCAGCACACTAGCAACCACCCAGAACACCCTAGCAACACCATGAGCTACATGTGCAAAACTCTAACTACAGTCTGCACTACCAACAGTCACCTGAGCTAAACAGTTCACATCACCTGCAAAACTCACTCCAAGCAACACAACTCTTAACACACGGCTCAAAACAGGCTCAGTGCAGCCAAACACTATGCACAACCCTCACTGAGATAACACACACTGTCACTCAGAACACACTGAGAGTAAAAACACTAGCATCAAACACCAATACAGAAAATACAGACTTTTCATCTTTACAGTTTGAACAATTTCAGTGACTTCATACAAAGTAATATTTTCTTCAAAGAAAAGAGTGACATTCTTTCACGTGATTTATTTAAATTTTTAGAACATAATTCTTTAAGGTAAATGAAAATTAGCAGTTTGCTTCAATAGTCTGTAGTAATTTATGGAATTACAGCATTGAGAAAAAAAAAAGGTAGAAACTAAAAGGACATACTGTAATTCGAACAAATAATTGAGGGGCTAATTCTGCCTCTCTCTAGCATCAGGCCACAGGCTTTCATCAACATCACATCTAATGTTCTCTCTTGCTATGCACCTGGGGAAGAACCTTCTGGAGTGCCTTATCCATCCCTGGCAGTCGTGTCCTCACATCCGGGCACGCATGGCTTCCAAAAGAGTGAAAGAACTTTTTTTTTTTTTTTTTTTTACAGAAAAAAAAATGATATTGAAATATATTTTACAGTAAAGTGTAAAAAATGTATGTGGCATATATTCCAAATACATTGAAATATATTTGCATTGTTGGTCACTTATATTTATCATTTTGAAATATATTCTGAAATATAACAAAAATATATGATGTTACTGTAAGTGTGAAATATATTTACATATATTTACTGTAACTGCACATGTGACTCCAGTTGTGCTCACTGTCATTTAGCAATCGAAAAAAACTAACTCAAAAACTTGTACACTTATAAACTCTAAACTCATAAACTCTGTGTGTGTGTGTGTGTGTGTGTGTGTGTGTGTGACAGAGTGTGTGTGTATGTGTGTGTGTGTGTGTGTGTGTGAGTTAATGAGCTTGTCTGTGTGTGTGAGTGAGTTAGTGAGTGTGTGTGTGTGTGTGTGTGAGAGAGAGAGATAGTGTGTGTGTGTGTGTGTGTGTGTGTGTGTGTGTGTGTTTGTGTGAGAGTGAGCGTGTCTGTGCGTGCATGCTTGTGTGTGTGTAAGTGAGTGAGTGAGTGTGTCTGAATGTGTGTGTGTGGATCAAGAAAGACAAAATCAAGTAATTATGCTTCAAAAATTATTTTATTTAGTTAATGCCAATTTGGATCGCACTTAGTCTGGAACCTCACCCGTAAGCAAGTGGAGTAAAAAGCTCCAGAATTACTCACTCTTGGGATCACTGGAACACTCAAGCCTTTCCACCACGTCAAGGTGGCGATCCTTGGAAAAGGACATTCACTCTCCATCCATTCCTTATCTAACAAACAAACAAACAAACAAACAAACAAACAAACAAACAAACAAACACACAGTCTATATGTAACACATTCACACACACATGCATACAAGAAGTAGACAATGTGAACAGTTTTGTAGTATAAATTTATTTGTATTAGCATTTTTTTCTTGAAATAAAGATGTTATCTTACAGCAGGGTTGAATGTGTGATGCAGATTAGTGATGATATATTTGATGTTTCTACTCTAAAACACAATAGACCGGATCATGATAGCTGTAATACGTCTGTAGAACTCCTGCTCTGACGTTTGAGTGTGCGCCTCTTATGAATACAGGATCTAGAAGAGTGTTTTTTTCTGTTGTCCCGGTGCTGATTAACTGTGTGTATCCTTTATCTTCAAACAAATTCAGAATAGGTTTGTTGCAACGAGAAAGCTGATCTTCATTGAAGTCGCCACAGACGTTTAGAGGCCTTAAATCGATTATCTCCAGAGATGTCAAGAGGGCGTTCAGGTGTGCTAAAAACTCTGCCAAATTATAACTTGGTGGTCTGTAGATTACAGCGAGAAGTGCTTGTTTGGGGGCTTCTATCTTCAAAACCAAATATTCCAAGTCAGTAACATTCTGAATGTACATCAGAGGAGAAACTTGCAAGTTGTTATTTACATAAATAGCCACTCCACCACCATTCTTGTTTGCCAAATGTGCATAGTTTGTGTAGGATGCATGCCTGTTGCGTTTGTACATGGTGTATCCATCCAGATGTAGATGTGCAGGAACAGCTGAGCCTGACAGGTGTGTTTCAGTGAGGCACAGAACATCAGCCAAGAGAAGCTCATGGTGGTATTTTAAATCCTCTATATGACACTCCAGTCCCTCTGTGTTATGATGGATGATTTTAAGAGCTGAATTCAGGTTGGAATCTTGTTCAATATGTAGGATGGGCTGGATACTCTGAAAATCCGCTTTTGGCATGTTCTCCAAGGAGGCACTTATTTCTGGATTACAGAAGACTTTCTTTTCATCGAAGTCAGTAATGTGCAGTCCACTGAGTGATGTTGTTCTGCTGAGTGCAACGTATGCCATGCCTGATTCAAATATGTGCTTCAGAGATACAACAGCGCGATCAGTCGTCATTCCTTGCACTTTATGGATGGTACATGCGAAAGCAAGCTTCATTGGAAATTGTCTTCGAATTGTTCCTTTTCTTTTCAGTGGTTCCTCTGACCTCTCAATATAGACAATGTTGTCATCTCCACCAGGTGCTTTGTTGTGATATTTTCGTCCAGCAGTCACATTATCTAAATGAAGACCAATTAATTGAACCAATCCATCTCGGGTATGGGTTGTTATTTTTGCCACCTTGCCAAAAGTGCCATTTACCAGTCCATCGTCCACATCAATATTTCTGGTTAGCATCACTCGTGCACCAATAGCAATCTGTAATGTGTCAATAAGGTCACGATTGTCTCCTTTAAATGGTGCCGCTTGTCTTTTCATTTCTCCTGTTCTGGGATCTTTTTTGTAATCATGTGCATTTATGGTAATGACATTTGAAAAGCGTGAGGATATGGCTTCACTGTTGTGATTGTCTACTTCTTTATTGGTTGCATAGATGTGTAATGCATCAGTGGGACACTCTTCAGGGGAGGATCTTATGACAGTTTCTAACATGCACCTGTCTGCATCCGTCAACTTCTCGTGCTTCTTTTTTACTCTCAGTCTGTTGAGCAGCTCAGCGTATGCAAGATCATCTCTCTGTCTCATGATCTGTGTCATAGTTATCATTTGAAAATGATCTGTCCAGAAGTCCAGCACATGGTCCTCATACACACAGAGTGGTTTTGCTCTTCCCACAGGTGGTAACTGATAATAATCTCCCACAGCTAATACAGATAAGCCACCAAAAGGTTTCTGGTTTCCTTTAATCTGTTGCAGTCTCCAGTTCACATAGGCAAACAACTGTTTTGACACCATTGATATTTCGTCGATAATTAAAATGTGTGCATTAGAAAGGTCTGCCCTGATTTCATCCAAGCTGTTTCCCAGGCCTTGGTATGGAGGCTTCAAGCTTCTTGGGAGTTTCAGAAGACAGTGCAGTGTTTTACCTGAGATGTTAAAGGCTGCAGTTCCTGTGAACGCTGTTAAAAGAACGGTTGGCTTGGAAATGTCAGTATGCTCTCGTATGCATGGAAGCCTGCGCAAAATCTTGGTTGCTTCTGCATAAATAGATTTGATAACGTGTGATTTACCAACTCCTGCTCCTCCATTCAAAAAATACAGAAATTGTTGTGGGTTTTCACCAGAGACACATCTTTTGCACCAGTCTCGGACTGCATAAAATATGGAAGCTTGTGTTTGATTCAAGCTCTGGTACATTTTGCGAATCTGTGCATGATTTTGTTGGGCAGCTTCCACGAGTGGCATAGCTGTGTTACTGACAGAGGTAGATGCTGTGTATTCAGGAATATCGTCCTGCTCGTTCACATCATTAGGATCAGTGGGTTCACGTTCCGATATGCTCTCCAAACGGATCAGTTCATTTGCTGGAGCCAATGTAGTCCATGCATCTTCAACTGGACCATTCTGTTCAAAATCCTCAATTGCCTTTTCTATAGCCTCGTTATGCTTTTCATATTTCTCACGGTTTTCGTTCACAATATTGTACACACGCTCCAGTTCATCAGTTCCTGGTAGTTTTACTGAAGCGAATGCATAAAATGATTCGTATGTCTGGAATCTGGCCGACTTCAGCTGCTCATCTGAGCGATATGGCAAGTAAAGCTTTAGAAAAGTTCCATAGAATTTTTCTGGGTTTTTCTGCTGTGAAAAACGGGCAAATCTGATGACAGCAGGTTTTCCTCTTGTTCTTTTCTGTATGTGTCCCAAGTTTTTTTGAAGTGGTAAAACATTTTTACCTTTTGTCTTTCCTGCATAAACAATGCGATATTCACTTGCAAATTCAGCCATGCACATGTTCTCAAATTCAGGTCTGTTAGGTCTGGCTTTGTACTTTTCTGGCAATCCTGTCATCCACACATTCTCTATGTCGTCATCCATGCTCTCCAAGCACCTCATTGGTAAACTCATCTTTACAGCGTTGTCATCAGTTGGTATGAATATGACAGCACGTGATGATGATTTTAATTTTAGACTGCATGTGCGAGCGACTGCCTCCTGAGCACTGACTTCTCTGTTCTTTGAATATGCATTCATGACCTGCTTCATGCACTCACGTTCAGACAGGTTATCATGGCTTGAGTCTTTTATCACTCTCTTTAGGTAATCACTCATCTCATGCTCAGCTTTTGAAATGTACGAGACAATATACATGATGCAGCTGTAGGGGTTCAGAATGAACTGTATGTCCATGTTTGCATCCCAGGCTCTTAACAACATTGGATTATAGCCGTTAACCCAGCAGTCCTGTGGTCGTCTCTCCATGAATATTGAACTTGATGTAGAAATAGTATCGATATGTTTCTCATAGTCTTCATAAGTCATGTTTACTTCATGAAGCAGCTGTCTAATGCTATCAAAACTCTGAGTCGAGTCATTCAGTAGATCCCACACCTTCTGCAGCTGCTCTTTTGCAAAACTGGCATAATTTCTTTCCTCTGATTCATTCCCTTCATCATCATTCTCTGCAGGAGGAGGCCTGGGGCGTGATATCATTGTTCTTTTAATGGGTGGTTTAGGAAATCCAAACCGGCAGTGCTTCTTGTTCTTTCTACAGGATTTTGAGTGGTTACGACTGTGCATCTGCACTTCACTTACAATTTTATGTAGTTCTGGGTCTTTGTCTGGGTCTGGTAATTTGCATGAGATGTATTTATCAATGAAATCACACACATCCTGATCTTGATCTTTTTCAAATTCTGGAGCATCTTTCACCCAAAATAAGCAGTGAATGTGTGGAGAGCCACGTAGCTGGAACTCTACTCTGTAAAAGAAGTCAATTACTTCACCGATAGGTCGAGCAGGTGAATTGATCAAATCTCTCATCAAGGCTTCAACTCGCTTTTCAAAAATTCTCATCGCCGTCACAGGGTTACTTCTGAGGATTTCACATTTTTCGGACCAGTCTAATTCAGCAAAGTTCACAGTTTCACCTTGTTGTGCTTTAATAGCAGTAATCACATCAGGCCATCTCATCTCAGCAGCACTAAACGTACAGAAAAATGTAGGAGTGCCCAGCTGTCTCAGCATAGCAAACAGATCACGGAGAGATTTCTCCCAGTATGCTGGAGTCCCTCTTAATGGTTGCATGAATCGTGTAGCTTCCTTATTTATTATAAGCTTTTCTAACTCCTGTTTGTCCTGCAGCATTGAACAGTTTATTCTGCGTCCATCACGGGTCATGGGTTTTCCTTTCCGTAGTTGGATAGACATACTAGAAGTTGCCATGTTAATTTCAGTCACAAACTGCGCAAAGAAGATATAGTTGGTATCCTTCGCACAACGATTGTCAATAGAGAATAGTCTAGAGTTAAAGTATCTGCTGGGGGAAACATGTTTTGCTCTACCAGGCTCATCAAAGGTGTTCTTGCCATCTGGAAACTGCACTGGAAACGCCATAGACTCAAGTTTAGGAATTTTGAAAGTGTTTACAGGAGAGTTTCTCTCTGCTGGGGCAATGCAAAATATTCCATCATCATAAGACAACAGCTGCTGGCCGAGATCTGGGGGCTGAAGACATGTGTCCAAGGCAAGGCCTCTCGATTGCTCTTCTGCAGTAGTGTCATCATTAGAATCATTGTGTGCATTCTCATTGCTCTGTTCTTCAGTGTTCTCAATATCCATTTCCTCATCAGGAGATGTGATTTCATTTGCACACTCTTCATGCTCATTAAACATTTCCTCATCAGGAGCACTGATGTCATTTGCACACTCTTCATGCTCATTAAACATTTCCTCATCAGGAGCACTGATGTCATTTGCACACTCTTCATGCTCATTAAACATTTCCTCATCAGGAGCACTGATGTCATTTGCACACTCTTCATGCTCATTAAACATTTCCTCATCAGGAGCACTGATGTCATTTGCACACTCTTCATGCTCATTAAACATTTCTTCTTCAGAGAGTTCTGCATTAATGAAGATATCTTTATATTCTGAATGGATATCTTTTAACTTTCTTAAAGCAGACAAAACCTTTTGCATGTTCAAAGTCTGAAACTGATAGTGCCCTTGGTAACACAGACGTCTTTTGAGTTTCACTGTAAGCAGTTGTGATTCACTTCTTGGTCTGGGTAAAGAATTCACTGTTGTTTCTACTTCAGATGCAACAGAAATCACGGCACCTTTTATAGCTCTTTGCTGGCCTTTCGGTAGTGTAACAATCTTAGCAAAAGGAATGTACTTTGCAATAACGTGTCTTTCAAGAACATTCAAATCGCAGAGTTCTGGAGGAATGGGAGCGAACTGAAGATTATTTGCTAAAGCAATGTCTGGCATCAGACCTCTCAGTAGTGTGTTATGGCAGCAGTGACAGATCCACTCGGTTTTCCTGTTCTCCAAGGCACATTGATCAGGGCAGTCGGAGCACACGTGAACATAGTTTCCAGTCAAGCAAACTGAAGCAACTGTCGGGTTCTTCTGATAGCGCTCACGATCACATGATTTGACTTGATTAGAGAAGAGCGCTCTGGCACAGCATGTGCAGACATAAGTTGGTCCCTGTTTTATAACAGCTCTGAAAACATTTAAAGCTCTTAACACAGTCGGATCTTGTACTGCGTCAGGCTGGGTATTTTGTAATGTGTCTCTCTGCTGGTGCATTTTTTTGTATTTGCGCTGTATTTCTTGTGCACAGCATACTGTGTGAAGTACCTTGAGTGCAGATATTTTGTTTTTAGATTTGAATAAATTATATTCTTTCTGACGAGCCCTAAAATGTACATCACAGTGATAACGTTGTTTAAAAATGTTCTTCCTTTTTTCAAAGAAGTTAGGATCATTTTTGCATCTGTTTGTATAATGGTCTATTTGCCTTTGCCTAAAAATTGGATCCTTTGAATATCGATCAACAAGATATTGCCTATGCTGTTTCTTATATTTAGCATTGTTCCTATAATTTCTCAATATATAGTCCTTCTGTCTCTCTCTGAATTGTTCATCATTCCTGTAGTTTCTAATTATATAGTTTTTTTGTTTCTCCCTGAATTGTTCATCATTCCTGTAGTTTCTAATTATATAGCTCTTTTGTTTCTCCCTGAATTGTTCATCATTCCTGTAGTTTCTAATTATATAGTTCTTTTGTTTTGCCCTGAATTGTTCATCATTCCTGTAGTTTCTAATTATATAGCTCTTTTGTTTCTCCCTGAATTGTTCATCATTCCTGTAGTTTCTAATTATATAGCTCTTTTGTTTCCCCCTGAACTGTTTGTCATTCTTGTAATTGCTGGTTACAGTACTCTTCTTTCGCTCTCTGTATTCATTAATATGTTTATAATTGTTTTTCATGGCTTGTTTGTGGTGTTCTCTGTAAATTGCATTATTACAATATTTGTTCTTCATGGCTTGTTTATTAATTTCCTTATATGTTTTATAATTATGGATTTTGAGTTTAGTCTGTTTTTTGATGGAACTCATTCCTTCATGCCTTTTTGAACTGTAAGCCTTTCGCCTTTGAGTCTTGTTCAGTTTTTTAAATTTCTTATGTAAGTCAGTTGATTTTGAATATTGTTGATTTGGAGCTGACGATGCACTCTGTGAAAGCATATCAGGAAATGTTTTACTGAATGACACATTTTTATATCTGTCGCTATCTTGAGTGACGGAAGTTGTAACTTTGATTTTATACTGATTAGTCAAGTCGACTTGTTCATCAGTTGATGCGTCACTGTTAACAGTAGTCTCAGATAGTAGTTGAAATGGATCTTGGACTTGAACATCCAGTTGTGAGACATCAGTAGACCTGCACTGTTCTTTGTTTGACAGAGCTTCGTTCTCAGAAGAGGTGGATGGTTGCACATCTTGGACTTGAACATCCAGTTGTGAGACATCAGCAGAACTGCATTGTTCTTTGTTTGACAGAGCTTCGTTCTCAAAAGAGGTGGATGGTTGCACATCACGTTCAAGCTCACAGCAGTTCAGGGAGACTTCAGGACGTACACTTCTTTCAGTTATCCGGTTAATGAACGATACAGGCAGCAGATCAAATTGTTGCTGGTCTATCAAATCGAAACACCCTTGAAACAATAGCATTAGCCTCTCGATCAGGTCTTCTAAACGGAAGAAGGTCAACATCACGGCCGTACCTGTGCTTTCATCTTCAGGCATTCCATATGCTGATCTGCAGTGAGGATCAAAATAACCAAACCTCCCTGAGCGATCTCTGAATACGGCGATACACGTGGTTCCACACATCAGCAACGTGTCACTCACATCAAGTCTGAGGCATTGCAGAGTATTCTCAAGGTTTTCATACTCGCCTAGGACAGGTGAATCTTTCAGAAATCCAATTCTCTGAGGATGTTTCAGGATGTTGTAGCAGGCAGAATTGGTCTTAACTGTGCTTGGCAGCTCATCAAAGTTTAAAAAATTAGCCACAAATTGTCGTTTGCTCTGCAATGTTCGTTTGACACTAGTGTAAACTGCATCACCGCTCTGTAAAATACGGTCTAAATCGAAACTGCGCAACTCATTACATTCATTATGGACAGCTAGGAACATTAAGGCATTGCAAGTACACTGACGGCTTCTGGAGTAAATGTTGTACCTGGAATCGCTTTGACAGTGGGATGCTGTAACAGACAGAACATAAGCATTTTCATCATTCATACCCCTTCCAGAAGTACTGCTACTGGTGCCACATGAAGCTTCTAGGTTTCTGCGCTGTTTCTGAGATTGACTCCTCTTTCCTTTTCTTGGCATGGTGATGTTTCAGCACTTGGAATGTAGTAAATATATGAATAATGTATTTAGTTATTGATTATTGAATGTATACTGATATATGAAATGAAACTCAAAGGTAATAAAATCTTATCAGTTATGTCGAAAAGTTGATGTAGTCGTCAAATTGATGGTCCTTGAAGAACACGAAAACAGTGAAAACAGTGAAGTACATTTAACTCCCTTGTTAATTATTTCTGAAGATGTCGCTATGTTTTCGTACTTGTGGTTTGAGATTATGATTTATTCAGGATGTAAGATTGATTGTAAATCTTTGTGGTATCAAATATCAATAGTGTATCAAGTTTTCCAGAATCATAGATAGTCATAGATCAAAAATCATGGATTCTGGCCTTTTTTCCAAGATGCGTTGGCAAGCTAAGCTTAGGTGCAAGCAGGGTATAGCAGATCTACATTTGCATCTTGCAGTTTATAGTGCGGGCAAGCAAAAGCAGCAAGCAGTGTAGCAGCATTTGATGTGGCAGGCCAGTTATCAGTTTGGAAGAGAAACGATGGAAGATGCAGTTGTTAAAATGAGTAAGCAAGATAAAGGTTTGAGAGGAAAATATAAAGGTATATGGACAGGAAAGGACAGGACAGGTTTAGGACATACACAAAATTATTATTAATAACTATTAATATCACTTGAACTATTTTTTTTTAGCATAACTTGTTACACATAAGTGCAGAGAGATTAACAATATTATAAAGAAATGACTAATGACTCTGATTAACATGCTACTGTGATTTTAAAGGGTTACTTACATAGACAGCAGTAGCAAACTTACAAATCAGCAATGTCACCTTTGAGAAAAAAAAAACTAGTTTCAGAATATCCACATTATAATCCTCACATCTAAGGAGGGGAACAAAACATGCAAAACATGCAGGTTTTTATCTGACAGTTAACATGATGATTATGAAAACATGAATTACCTCGAAAATGAAGGTGCTGATGGCCACACTTGGCAGTGGGGAGAAGGAGGCAGTGAAAGAGGACAAGGCAACAATCTAGTAAGAAAAAAAATTGATCTTCCGCATATGCATACATTAAAGCTTAGCAAAAAAAATTAAAATAATTATTATTTAATGCGGATCTGTACCTACTACTAGGGCCTACCCGACAACGGAAGTTCAAAATGCTTAGTTGTCACGTGATTCGCGTAGACCTCAGATAGTTCCAGGAAGTGCTTCGGAATCAACTAGCATGCTTTAAAACACAAGTTTATTTGATTCAGATAATCTGATAATATACAATCTTATTCTTTAAACGTCTTATCTTTTAAAACTGCATCACAAACGGTCTGTTCTACCGCATTGCTGTTACTTCCGGGAACTATTGAAAGGCTCTACGAGCCGCCATTGCTGTAAAAAGCGTTCCATTGTAGTCAATGAGACTATATGGCTCTGGGCCTACCCAGACCCTGTCATTGAGGATCTGTTGCTTGGCAACCGTTCTAAACATTGCCGAACTATTGCTTTGCTGATTCATTAACGTTACTTGTATATGTTTTCATAAATGCTTAATTTTTTCGGTGTTTTTGTGTGTTTATTTAATGAAACGTTTGCATTTATATACATATATTTAATGGTAGGGCTATAAGCTATGTAAAATGATTTTGAAACAGCTAAGCTATGGGGATTTTATACATTCCTGCCTTAACGACTTTAACTGATCTAAAATCACTGTAAACTGCAGCTTCACATGGCTTATTGCTTTTTAATTGTACTCAATTTCTTTAACAACCAACCATTTTTACAATTTTCAACTGCATAATTGTCTCTCAAATCTTGCAGACTCACCTCAGGAGAGAACCGCCTGACCGGATGAATCCAGAATGACAGCTCATTAGTTATGCAAAGTTCCAACGCTCTTCATTGGCCAGCCGTTAGACTAATACCATTGGCGTACCTTTGTTTTAGAGAAAGTGTGTGGGACAGGAGTAGGTGTTTGTGCGTGCGTGCGTGTGTGTGTGTGTGTGTGTGCGTGCGTGCGTGCGTGCGTGTGTGTGTGTGTGTGTGTGTATCCATAAATCAATTTCAATATAGCCTTCGTTGACTTTAATGTATCGCCATGTTTAATGTGATAGTTTAATTTACAGCTGCTAATATTACAATGTATAGCCTTCTAATCCACCCTTTGCAGTATATTCTGCCTTATTCTGTTAATTATGTATGCCTTAATTAGGCTAAAGTGCAAGCCCGTTGTATTGGAAGAAGCTATTTAAACTAACTTCGGCAACTGTGACATCTGTTTGGAACATACAAAAAAAGACGGAACTTGACCCGTCTTCGAGTCCGCCTTATGCCGATATCTTTTTCATACTGTATTTGAAAGGCATTTATTTTCAATAAAAAAAAAAAATCGAAAAAATCCGAAAAGTAGAAATAAAGTGTCCAGCGTTATTAACATTGTTATAACTTTAATGTGTTTTTGTCCTGGATGCAAATGCTCTGTCAGCTCTCGATTTTTTCTATATTATAATATTTTATTTTATTTTTTTATTTTTTTTTAAGACAAATTAGAGATAGATAGGCTAGATAATGACAGTCAAAACAGAGATACATGTTAACTTTACAGATTCTCCATCGGCAGGCCTAGAACCACAGTCATCACCATCACAACATTGTATTTATTTATTCATTTATTTATTTATTTTGCCTGGGAAATATAACAAGGTATGATGATATAAATGTACATCTTAAATAGATTTTATTTAATAAATATTTTAATTTATTTTTAAGTTGATAAGACTTAAATTATTACTCACGTGCGAGTCAGGAAAGTTCTCAACAGTCAACACCATTGTATCATTTTATTTATTAATTTATTTATTTAGCCAGGGAAATATAACAAGGCATGCTGACACAAAGGTATATTTTAAATAGAGTATATTGAATAAATATTTTAATTTATTTTTAAATTGATGAGACTTAAATTATTACTCGCGTGCGAGTCCCGAAAGGTCTAGAAGCGGTCAACACCATCGTATCATTTTATTTATTTATTTAGCCAGGGAAATATAACAAGGCATGATGATATAAAGATATATTTTAAATAGATTATTTTAAATAAATATTGGAATTTATTTTTATATTGACAACACTTAAATTATTACTCGCGTGCGAGTCCCGAAAGGTCTAGCCTATTAGAAAACAGTTAACGCCATCATTTTATTTATTTATTTATTTATTTAGCCAGGGAAATGTAACAAGGCATGATGATATAAAGATACATTTTAAATGTATTATTTTAAATAAATAATGGAATTTATTTTTATATTGACAACACTTAAATTATTACTCGCGTGCGAGTCCCGAAAGGTCTAGCCTATTAGAAAACAGTTAACGCCATCATATAATTTTATTTATTTATTTATTTATTTAGCCAGGGAAATGTAACAAGGCATGATGATATAAAGATACATTTTAAATAGATTATTTTAAATAAATATTGGAATTTATTTTTATATTGACAACACTTAAATTATTACTCGCGTGCGAGTCCCGAAAGGTCTAGCCTATTAGAAAACAGTTAACGCCATCATATCATTTTATTAATTTATTTATTTATTTAGCCAGGGAAATGTAACAAGGCATGATGATATAAAGATACATTTTAAATAGATTATTTAAAATAAATATTGGAATTTATTTTTATATTGACAACACTTAAATTATTACTCGCGTGCGAGTCCCGAAAGGTCTAGCCTATTAGAAAACAGTTAACGCCATCATATCATTTTATTTATTTATTTATTTATTTAGCCAGGGAAATGTAACAAGGCATGATGATATAAAGATACATTTTAAATAGATTATTTAAAATAAATATTGGAATTTATTTTTATATTGATAACAAAATTATTACTCGCGTGGAAGTCACGCGAAAGAACCAGAGGTTATATAAAGTGGTGTCCGTGACCTGGGCGCATTGCTGCCGCTGGACTTCAGACTGGACAAGTGGACAGAGAGAAAACTTTTCCTGAAGTAAGTAATTTTACCGAACCAATTTATTTAAATGACTTTACATAATAGGATACTAAAATGTAGCCTATAAACCCTCTACAGATTTTATTTTAATAATATTAAAAAAATAATACAATATATAGGGCTATAGCCTATTCTAACCCAAACAGTCAGAGGGAAAAGTTCGTTTTTCACACGGTAATTTTAATAACAAAAATGATCATTTCAAATTATAAATAACCGCTTTCCCATATTTTTTCCATTTTCCCAGCTTTTTTCCATTTTTCAGCCATTTTGCCAACATTTTTCATGGTAAATGTGGTACATTTAGGCCTACTGTACAAACATTTGCATAATAATACCGTTAATGGTCGTTTATTCCGTTATATAGGCCTATGTGTGACGTCATTCTAAATGTAGGCCTATTTTTCAAATAATGTCTTTGTGTAAATACCGTTAATTCAGTTATAAATGCGTGACGTCATTTGCACTAAGGGTGCAGTTCTGGAAGGCTTGCCTGTCAGCGCGCGAGCTCCCTCTCACACACGCTGAGAGCTATAGTTAAACTACATTAAACTACTACTGCTGCTGATATACTACTACAACTGATAATAAATAAATAAATGAAAATTTTTTTAGGCTCATGAATCTTTTATCTTTTGATTGATCAATCATGAATTCTTACAATGAAAATAAAACATTTAGGAAAAAAGAGGAAATGTCAGAAATCACATTTAGATAAAGCAATGGTCATAATAATAATAATAGCTATAATTGTTGTTGTTGTTGTTTTTACTAAGATATCTGTTATGTTTTTCCTTACCCCCAGAATGGCCCATCCATACGTAACACCGGAGAAACTGACAGTTAAATGTGTTAGGACCAATACAATCAAAACAGCGGTCTCATTTGTGGGTAAAGGCTCACAAATTGAATTGGCACAATTTGAGAATGCATCATTCTGTGCCCTCACAGATGGGAATAGGGCCATTCTTCATAAGAAGAATGGCCCTACTCCTGAATTTGAAGAGGGACACTCTTACATTATAAAAAACTGTACCCTTGCTAAAAGAAATGAGCAGCTTTATGTGCTGTTAAGTCGCTCATCATTCAAATTTAGAACAGCAACTATAGTAGTGTCAGAAGAGGCTGAGAAAGCTGCACTAGATGCCCTGTGTCCACCCTCTCGTGATGTCACTGGCGAGGAGGAGAACCTGTACACTGTTGGTGGTTTTCTAAGCATCAAAGGAAAGGTGGAGAAAGTGAGTTGATATCTATGTATTTATCTATCTGTCGGTATGTTAGTCTGCTCTACTTTTTAATATAGCATTCTAAATTAAGAGATACTGTACATGTTATTGTACTAAACCACTGTGCTTTAATTTTGCAGCTGCAGAAACCAAGGATGACACGGATGGACGTCCCGATTCGAGACCTAAAGATGAGGTGTGGGGAAACCCTTCTAGAGGTCTCTCTATGGAGGGAGCAGTCTCTGTTGGAGCTCCACGAAGGAGACTTCGTACACATAAGTCACCTTCGTGGAACTGTTGAGCAGAATGGAAGAGGAAAGTTCCATTCCTCCAACAGGACAACCGTCAAGGTACTTATGATCTATCTATCTATCTATCTATCTATCTATCTATCTATCTATCTATCTTGTTGTTGTTTTCATGATTGGAACACATTCATTCCTTATCTAACACACACTTGCACTAGTAATCTGTAATTTTATTTTTTATGAATCCAGATAGAGGAGATTGAACCAACTGAAGAAGAGATCGAGGTAGTGGGGGTGACCGAGGTCGAAAACTCCTGCCACATTTTGAGCGTGGACGATAGAATTTTCCAAATTCCACCGCAGCTGTACTCCGGTACAATTGATGCAATTATTAAAGAGCTGCCAATGAAAATTACATTGGTGCACAAAAATAACCGAGTTATTACTTTTAAATAAAAATCGGAAGGTTATAAAAATGTAAATAGTTATGCTTGTTTTTAGTTTTTTTTTTAGTTATTTGTTTTTATGTGAGCAAGTTGTAAGTTATGTATGTTTAAGTAATTAGTTATATGTTTATTATTGTTCAGATGTTTTTGTTCAGTATATTCATTATTGTTTTTTTTGTTACATTGTTTATAATGTAATATTATATATATATATATATATGTTTTTTATATATATTGTAATTTGTTACATTGTTTATTACTTTATTGTATATACATACAGCCAGTGGTTAAATTGGGCCGGGGCTCTCCGGGGCTCAGCCCCGGCACATAAGCCTGCTCGTTTGCAGTCAGTTGCCTATAGGAAATTATGTCACATAAAATTTGATAAAAGTGATGCTTTTGAAAACATATTTCTGATTATAAATGAAAGATTTTGAAATGTCATGTCTATTTTGTCTCGGCGGAGCTGAGATGAGAACAATCGGAACACGGCCGTGCCCGTACTCTTGTTCAGCTGCTTAATCTCGTTGTCAGTCGACCATGATCGCGCACCGCTCGCGCATGCCATGCGCATCTAGGTAGGCTCAGAACTCCGACATGGATAAATGTACGCAGCAATAATGAATGTTCCTGGGAGATCCGTAGTTGCGCGGGATGTGGAAGCGCGCAAAAGTTCCAGAACCTTCTACTGCCTTGAAAAAAAAAAAAAAAAAAAAAAAGCCGAGCTGCTGGCCGCCGCTGCAGCAACAGATCAGTTTTGTCAAGTTCAGCACAACGTTGGTTGTACAAAAAGTGCCCTGGCCTTGAATAACAAGGTAAGGAAAAAATGTTTGGCACATTGTATGGGTCACTATATCATAACAAGGTAATACAATGTGTAATCAAGCGTTTTATATTTAATATGAGGGAAATAGGCTACACATACCGTGGACGTGACACAAAAAATCTTTAACTTTTAGGTGGCAAAATATTTTTTTGTAATTCTGTGAATTACACTGCAAACCAAAGTACTACCCACCGGATGAAGAAGGGTTGGCTCTCCACAGAACATAACATATTCATTTTATTTTATTTTTCATGTTCGCATTTATGAGGAAAAAAACATGTTACGGACGGGACCGCTCTGAATGTGGCACTAAAAGACTGTTTAAAACTTTCACTGAGACCTCAAACAGAAAGCACAAAGCCTTTCTTTAAAATTAATTTCGTTTTGTATTAATTGTATCTTAATTTTAATCAATGTTTCATTTCAAAAATAAGAAGTAAATATAGTATATAGACAATAGATAGGCTAATCACGACACGGACGCGCCGGCGAGTGAACTGGACTCTCGTCTCATAAATGAACCGAAACTCAGCGTATAAGGGAGCCTACTTGCCTGACAGACCTGATAAATATATCTATAGAAAGCTTGGAAGGTCTTCTTTTCAAAACGAAAGAAAACAGACCGCTGCTTGTGTAGCCTAATCCGTATGAAATGTGCATTTCTCTCTGGCGAGTTTACTACTGCGAAGATTGCATCGTCAACTTCATCTATGCAGGGCACTGACACAGAAAACACTTGTTTATTAATAAACAATTAAAATGTCTCCTTGCTATATTTTACATATTCATAATCATTACTTTTGATGGTTCTTTGTGACAGCTTTTAGGTGCTTTATTGGCAGCGCCACCCTTACATGAACGCGTCACCACCGCATCAGCACCGAAAACAGGACATTTTTTTCAATCCCTGTTTTGGCAGGGCGAAAACTGATCAGAAAATGTAACGAAACGTTGTAGAAATGTAGTGGAGTAGAAAGTATAATAATTGCTGCAAAATGTAACGAAGTAAAAGTCAAACGTATGCACTATTGATTCTACTTAAAGGAACACTCCACCGTTTTTTGAAATAGGGCTTATTCACCTTCTTTCCTACATTTAGATAGGTGGGCAAATGCATTTTTGTCTCAGTGCATGCATTGTTTTAGTTTGACAGGGTCGGCGCTAGCTTAGCTTAGCATAATGAATGGAATCCTTTGTTGCCAGCTAGCATGTCCTGAGTAAAAGTGATATATAAAAAAATAAAAAAAAACACCTAATTACTTCTTGTGGCCTGCGTATTCACAACAAGTACAAATAGCGATGCAGATTAACATTTCTCTCTGGCGAACTGGTTTACTGTCCTCACTATGTGTACTGATACATAGCTATGCAGCAAGCTTAACACTCCTCCAAAAAGTACCCAAGACAGAGTTGACTTGAATTTCATTTAATGGAAGCGGTGTAAAACTGCAAAAAACAACAATAGAAATACATTAACTTTACAAAACACTGAGTATAAACATCTTCTAAAACATCCCTTCTAAACATAAATAACATAGCATACATAATAGCATAGACAACATTCATAGTTAAATTTGTACACACATCTAACATATTCAAATACAACACTATGTTATATGACAAAACACCAAAGAACTTTCATGACATTGATTTTTAGAAAACACTTACAGACAATGCCTTTTCAAGGGTAAAACATGAATGGAGATGGAATTCATCCGTGTGCTCTCCCAAATGCCTGATAACAAAATGGCTGAACAGCACATGCTCTACTTAAATAGAGGCACATTGCCTCTAGGGGTCGCTAAATTGCAAACTGCAGCAGGGAACAGCATACTCCTCACCTGGCATTTTTAAGATGCCAAACCCTACAAGCAAATAAACCTTTAGTGTCCATTCTATAGAACTAACCACAGAGTCCTTTACCGCCCTTGCTCAAGAGAATAATAATTTCAGAAATTGGTCGCAAAAACAACTTAGAGCCACCTTCTCTGACAATTTTCACTTCGACCTTCCTTACTTTCCCGTCATCACTTGGAAAAGTTTGAGTGATTAAGCCAATAGGCCAGTCGTGTCTTTTGGCTTGAATATCCTTTAATAGGACAAGATCTCCTTCTTTCACATTTGTTTTCTCATCCGTCCACTTTTGTCTTTTCTGGAGACCACAAATATACTCACTTCTCCACCTTTTCCAGAATCCGTTGGCCAGATGCTGGACTTGTCTCCACTGCCGCTTATAGAGATTACTATCGTCAAACTGTCCTGGTGGTACAGAATGTGCTCCAATCTTTTGCGTAAGGAGCATAGCAGGAGTAAGAATGAGAGGTTGTTCTGGATCGGAGGACACAGCAGTTAATGGTCTTGAATTTACGATGGCAGTAACTTCGGCCATAAAAGTTGTTAAAACTTCATGTGAAAATCTAGCAGATCCAAGTTTGTGAAGCATGGCATCAAGAATACGACGAGACACTCCAATCATTCTCTCCCAACTACCTCCCATGTGTGAGGAATGTGGCGGATTGAACAACCAAGTACAACCTTGCTCTGAGAGGTAGCTTTCTACGGGTTTGTTGGCATGCATAGAATCAACCTGTAGTTCTTTGCTGGCCCCTATGAAGTTTGTCCCACAATCAGACCTCAGTTGTTTCACAGGTCCTCTGATTGCAAAGAATCGTCTAAGGGCATTGATAAAACTAGATGCATCAAGTGATTCAATAATTTCAATGTGAACAGCTCGTACACTCATACACGTGAAGATGACTGCCCAGCGCTTGCTATTACTCTGTCCTCCACGTGTTCTTCTGGCAGTGACAGACCATGGTCCGAACACATCTAGACCTACATAAGTAAACGGAGGATCGGTGCTCAAGCGATCGACTGGTAAGTCTGCCATCTTCTGCTCTTCAGACTTACCCCGTAACTTACGACATGTTACACAACTGTGTATTAGACTGCTGATACGTCTCTTGCCGGCGACGATCCAGAATCCAGCTGCCCTGACAGCTCCTTCAGTGAAATGGCGGCCTTGGTGGCAAACTCTTTCATGGTAATATCTAATGAGTAGAGAAGCAATGTGGTGTTTACCTGGAATTATAATTGGATGAGCCTCATTTGATGGAATTTGTGCTTTCGACAATCTTCCTCCAACTCGAAGTTTTCCTTGAGCATCAATAAATGGACAAAGTTTGACAAGGGGACTTCGTTTATTAACAGGTTTTCCCTTTCTGATGCTCTGCATTTCCTCTGGATAGGTCTCAATTTGAACAGCAAGAATGATTTTAGTCTTTGCCTCATCCAATTGGACTGCGCTCAAAGGCTCCTTACACATATGCCAGCCATGGCATGAATCCTGATTGACTTCTTTTGAGAAGGAATGAGCTATATGTGAGAGTCGTGCTACAGCTCTTGAAGCTGACATCCAGCTTGAAAACCTTTCAAAACGTGCACTTCCAAGGCGTGGAGAAAGTTTGGTTATACATGTCATTACCTCAGATCGCAATTCCGCATCAGATTCAGGATGGATGAGGTCAAAGGCTTCCACAACTGGTCGGCAGGTTTGCAACAGGAATTCTGGCCCAGTAAGCCATGCAGAGGCAGTAAGCTGATTTGCTGAAACGGCTCTTGTTCCACAGTCGGCTGGGTTAAGATCAGTTTGAACATAGTGCCACTGATGTTTCTGAGTTGAACGTCTAATTCGTTGCACACGGTTATTAACATATACAAAGAAGCGTTTTGATTCATTGAATATGTAACCAAGAACCACCTTGCTGTCTGTATAGAATTTCATGTTCTTCAGTTCCAGGTCCAGCTCTTCAGAGATTACTTCTGCTATTTCCACTGCGAGAACAGCAGCGCATAATTCAAGTCTGGGAATGGTTAGGTCAGGTTTTGGCGCCAGTTTTGTTTTACCAAAGATGAACCCAACTTCAGTCTGTCCATGAATATCTGTAACCTTCACATAGCCAACAGCGGCAATGGCTTTAGTTGATGCATCACAGAATATACAAACTTCTCTTTCCTGAGCTTGTGAATAAGGAATTGATGTGTATATTCTTGGAATCTTCACCTCTTTCAGATGTTGTAGAGAAGTACACCATTTCTGCCATTCCTCAAACTTGTGATCAGGGAGAGGTGCATCCCAATCGCAGATGTCACTGGTCAGATCTCTTAGAATTTTTCGACCTTGAACACTCACAGGAGCAGCAAACCCAAGCGGGTCGAACAGGCTATTTACAGCAGACAACACACCACGTCGAGTATATGGCTTTTCAGCATCAACCACTTGAAAAGTGAGTGTATCTTCAACAAGATCCCATTTTAGGCCTAGACTTCTCTGCACAGTGTAAAGGTCTTGGCCAACATCAAGATCCTGTAAGCCCTTGGCAAGATCTGCAGCAGGGAAGGCTTTCATTACCTCCAGTTTATTGGATGCAATTTTATGCAACTTAAGATTGGATTGGGCCAACATCTCTTGAGCTGATTTCAGCACACTGACAGCTTCCTCCACTATGGGGAATGATTTGAGGCCATCATCCACATAAAAGTGTCTTTCTACAAACTTTCTCACCTCTTTCCCAAACTCTCTTTCCCCCTCCATGGCTGTCCTTTTCAGACCATAAATGGCCACGGCAGGTGAGGGGCAGTTGCCAAAAACATGAACTCTCATGCGATACTCCGTGATCTCACCGTCAAGTTGGTGGTTATGGAACCACAAGAAACGGAGGTAGTTGCGATGATCCTCTTTCACAAGGAAACTATGAAACATCTGCTTGATGTCTGTCATCACCGCAACTGGCTCAGTTCTGAAGCGCATGAGGACTCCAAGCAAGCTATTATTAAGGTCTGGACCTCGAAGGAGAACATCATTCAGCGACACGCCATTGAACCGTGCACTTGAATCGAACACGATTCTAATTTGCCCAGGTTTTTGAGGATGGTAGACTCCAAAACATGGTAAGTACCAACATTCCTTATCTCTGTCAATGGGAGGTGCTACTTCAGCATGATTGTTTTCAAAAATCTTTTCCATGAAATCTATAAAATGATCCTTCATCTCGGTGTTCTTCTTCAGAGTGCGACTGAGTGACAGGAGTCGAGTCAAAGCATGCTGCCTATTGTTGGGTAAGCGTTGTCTTGGTGTGCGAAATGGCAGAGGAGCTACCCAACTGTTTGCACCATCTTTGCAGAATTCCTGATTCATGATCTCTAAGAAGAGTTCATCCTCAAATGAAGCCGCAAGCTTATAGTCATTGTCCGACTGACTGAAAATCAATTTGCCCACATCGGTGCGTGTTGATCTGACAGGAGACTTGTTTTGTTCACCTGACAACCGTACTTTCATGTAGATGCTGTTCTCACATGGTGTCAGGTAACTGGGACGTCCGTTCCAGAGGAGGTTAGTTTTATAAGAACAAACAGTGGGTCTATGAACACCATTAAGACAAACGTTACCAATTATAACCCATCCTAAGTCCAAACATTGAGCAAAGGGTTCATTGTGATGACCATTGCACTGACCTCGTACCTTATGCACACGAATGATATCTCTGCCAAGCAACAACAGAATCTCTGCATCATGGTCAAGGGGCGAAATCTTGTCAGCTACAACTTTAAGATGGGTATAACTGCGTGCAGCCTCTGGAGTTGGGATTTCATCCCTGTTGTTAGGAATTAAGTCACATTCGGTGAGAGTTGGTAGTGATAAGCGGACTTCTCCATCTGCCGACTCCACAATGAAACCACTTGCTCTCCTCCCTGCAGCATCTGCCGTTCCAGAGCAAGTCTTAAGTGTATATGGACAAGCAGCGCCTTGGATTTTAAAAACATCAAAGAAAGCTGATCTAGCCAGCGACACATTACTCTGGTCATCCAATAGCACATACATTCTTACTTTCTTTTCGGGATGACCCTTTGGATAGACATTTACAAGACAGATTTTAGAGCAGGATTTACCATTGAGTCCTCCTCCACACACTTCAGTACACATGGAGGTAGTGGCAGCTGCTGCACTTTCACTTTGCTCCCCACCATGATCGTCCACTGATGTAAAAGAATCTTCCATAATCCAAGGTGCTGGTCCTGCATGAAGAGCTGAGATGTGTCTATCACTATTACATTCCTCACAATGCACTACAGCTCTACAGTCCTTTGCTTGATGGGCTCTTGAAGAACAACATCTAAAGCATATAAAATGCTGTGACAAAAAACGCTTTCGTTCAACTAGGGGTTTACTTCTGAAAGCTCTACACTTTTTTAGAGAATGAGGTCTTTTGTGAAGAGGGCATTGTTTATCTGGATCCTCATTTAACTGCTCTAGAGAGAATTTTTCAGAGTTTTCTACCTCTGTTCTGTTCACTGAGAAGGAGGCCTTCGGTTTCCATGCTTTATTGAGATTTTGCTTCTCAACTCTGAAAGGGACAGTAATGGGAGTGTAGAGGAAAAAACTGGGATCGTTCCGCATCTCTGCCTGTTGAGAGACGAAGTCGACAAAAAACGAAAAAGGAGGATATGAAACACAATGCTCTCTTTTGAAGTGAGACCCCTTACTCATCCATTGCTCTTGAATGCTGTGAGGTAATTTCTCTAAAATTGGATTTATTCCTCTCGCTGTGTCAAGAAAGTTGAGCCCAGGGAGATAACCATCTTTCTTTGCTGCTAATATTTCAAAAAGTAAGTCACTGAGCTCTTGCAGCTTCTTGCTGTCTTTGATTGAAAGTTTGGGGAAATCGTGAAGTCTGGAGAACAGAAAAGCTTCAATGGCTTCAGGAGAACCATAACTTCTGTCAAGCCTCTGCCAGACCATATCCAGGCCCGCAGCTGGATTATTTACGTGAACAGCTCGGATACGTTTGGCGTGCTGTAGTGACTCCCCACCAATCCACTTGATTATGAGATCTAACTCTTCACTAGGTTTGAGATTCAACCCCTCTACTGCATTGTTGAAGCTGGATTTCCATGACAGATAACTGGCAGGCTGATCATCAAACACTTTAAGTCCCGTAGTAATAAGATCTCTACGTGTTAAATAAGCAGCCAGTTCTGAAACATCTGTAGAATTAACTTTTGCTGAGCTTGGAGGCTGACTGACAATGTCTGCATGGTGCTGTGAGTAATAGTTGGGGCTATACACACCTGCAGGTTGAGGATGATTCTCATCTACAGGAGCAAAGTGATTTCGGACATATTCTCCTGTACGTTCGATGGACTGGTGGATTGATGAAGCATGACCTTCTCCCCTTTCAGATTCACCCCTTTCTGATTTAACAAACGCCTCAAACACTTCAGCTTCTGCTGAGGCAGCCTCAGCCTCGCACTCTTCCTTCAGAGCATTTAACGTAGCTTCAATGCGTGCTTTCTCAACTTGCATCTCAATCTCTCGTTTTGCGAAAGCTGCTCTTTTACGTGCTCCTTCTGCTTTGGCACGGGCTTGTGCAGCCGCTATGCTGCTTGTAGACTTGCTTGATCTTCGTGAAGAGGATGACGAAGATGATGCAGCACATTCTGACCTAACCTCTAGGTCTTCTGGATCGACACTTATGGAATTGGAATTCGACATTTTTCTTGAGAGCGGACGATGTATCTCCAGTTCACATTAAATCCTGAAGTATGGTGTCTTTTTACTTTACTGTCCTCACTATGTGTACTGATACATAGCTATGCAGCAAGCTTAACACTCCTCCAAAAAGTACCCAAGACAGAGTTGACTTGAATTTCATTTAATGGAAGCGGTGTAAAAAGACAAAAAACAACAATAGAAATACATTAACTTTACAAAACACTGAGTATAAACATCTTCTAAAACATCCCTTCTAAACATAAATAACATAGCATACATAATAGCATAGACAACATTCATAGTTAAATTTGTACACACATCTAACATATTCAAATACAACACTATGTTATATGACAAAACACCAAAGAACTTTCATGACATTGATTTTTAGAAAACACTTACAGACAATGCCTTTTCAAGGGTAAAACATGAATGGAGATGGAATTCATCCGTGTGCTCTCCCAAATGCCTGATAACAAAATGGCTGAACAGCACATGCTCTACTTAAATAGAGGCACATTGCCTCTAGGGGTCGCTAAATTGCAAACTGCAGCAGGGAACAGCATACTAGGTGATTTCCTAGGCAGATATTGACTTGGGACTATATTAGGGGGAAGCACAGGCAAAGCACTGCTACTTGGGCGCAGAGATATCACGCCCAAGTAGCAGTGCTTCGCCTGTGCTTCCCCCTAATATAGTCCTTAATATATAAGTCAATATCTGCCTAGGAAATCGCCTAGTGCTAATCTGCATCGCTATTTGTACTTGTTGTAAATACGCAGGCCACAAGAAGTAATTAGGTGTTTTTTTTTTTTTATATATATCACTTTTACTCAGGACATGCTAGCTGGCAACAAAGGATTCCATTCATTATGCTAAGCTAAGCTAGCGCCGACCCTGTCAAACTAAAACAATGCATGCACTGAGACAAAAATGCATTTGCCCACCTATCTAAATGTAGGAAAGAAAGTGAATAAGCCCTATTTCAAAAAACGGTGGAGTGTTCCTTTAAGTAAAGCCTACAGAAACGAAGTATTTGTACTTCGTTACATTCCACCACTGCTGATTAACAGTAATGTAAATGCTAAATGTCCTAATACCTGTTGATACTACAACAATGCAAATATGCTCTTAACCTTGCAGTTTTTCACATATCATGTAAGACTCAATTTCTCCATTTCTTTGCACAAAACTCTCCAGAAAATGCCATTTAATAGTTTATTTTTCAAAAAAAAATTCCGGGGGGGCATACCCGGACCCCCCTAGGGAGAGCCCCCCCACATAATAAATCCCAATTTAACCCCTGCATACAGCCTATATATATTTATGTCTATTTATATTTATATTGTTATATTGTTATATATTGTTATTTATTGTTTTATTAAAAAACATATTGCACAATCATTAAGGCTGTGTCTGTGACTTCACTGCCCCACAGATGGGTTCAAAAACATAAATCTTAATGCTAATGGCCAAAATTTAGAATATTTAAATTTTTAAATGCTTTAAAATATATATCGTATGCTAACCAACGCTGTAATATTTTGATCCAAAATTCAAATATTATTAGGCTACAATTGAAAATAACGGTTTTCTATTTTAGTAATATATTTTCTATAACATAGTAGTTATATACGGGAAGGCCTTGGTAGGCCTACTCACACTTTATGCAGCACACTTATCAAGCTGTCGTCAACAATGAAACAAGTAGTGATTTATGTTTTTCAGGTACAGATATTGAACAATTAAATGTAAAATAAGACTATACTCTTCTTCACTGTATACATTAATGTAATTAATGCAATTTATCTGTGTTACATGAAAGTTATTTTCTCTTTTGCTGTTTGATTAACATTGGTGGTACCAAGCAGCTGTTGGTTAGGCTGCTATCAATTGCACAGACAATGATATCGGTTTTCTTTCTCAATACAGGTCACAGTGTTTATGAAGATACTTGCCAAGACAGGCATTTTGACTTATTATATAGCCTATAATAATATACTATACTTTTGCGTGCACGTGTCTGTACAAGTTCAAGCTCAAAAAAGAGAAAGAATAAGGCTTGAATTCGGCGTTCACGTGCTGTCTGCGTGGCTCTGTGTGCGCGCACAAAACAGCGCGTGAGTTCCAGTCTTGTTCTTGGCTTGATGTTTAAACTGACAGGACTTAAAAACACATGCAAATGGTAAAATTTCACTCTATGATGCGTAAATTTAGCCATTAATCCGCGAATCATATCGGTTCCGAACCGAAACCTATCAGTATCAACTAATATCCTATACGTTCATGACATTGCGATATCGATGCCTAAACGTTATATTGTGCTGCAATCATCATGATTGCTATCTTACCATATATGTAGGAAAATCCTACTTCAGTAGGCAAGTAAACGTGTCCGTGTCCCCAAAAATGTTGGTAGTAGGCTATTTAAAAATGCTACATATTTTACGAGTTGCCCAATGAATTAATTCTGGGCACAATATGCATACCTGCTCTTCCTCTCGCATCTCTCCATCTCTCATTCTCTTTATCTTGTAGCCTATATCTTCCTTTCCCAAAGCTGAGCTTGAAACTGATTCTTGGTTCTTTGCAAACTGATTATTTCGGTCTGTCGCTTCTATCTTAAAACAGCTGTTTTGACTCTTATCTCGCACTGTGTGCCCGTTAAGTTAATTCCAACTGACGTGCTTCACGCTTCAGTTGACGCTGGAATTCGTGCTCGGCTCGCGCTTCTGTGAACATAAAGCTCGCCAGCTGTGATATGATTGGTCATCTGGTCACTCACTGTTTGAGTGCTGAAGCAGCTCAGATGAGAAGGTCGGTAATCATCGCGAGACTCACGACTCGTGGACGCGATGTGCGAATCATTGCCACCCGCACCACATTCAAGTTAAAATTAGGCTATTATTTCACAACCTTCATTATATAGCCTACAGAAAAATTACAGCGGTCCGGACCCGGCCCTGAGTGACAATGGCACTTAATAATAATGCAGGTCTATGGTCACCCCCTCAAAGATCATGCACAGAGAAGTCCAAATTAAACAATTCCCCATTGTAAGCACAAATTGATGGCCTAAGACAAGAAACGAGCAGTTTGTGTGAGAAAACGAACAGTATTTATATCGCTTTTACCTCTACACAACGACGTCCAAGTGATCTGAGGGCCCTTCCTGGTGTGTGACTTGTGTGCGCGTTCTGGCTTAGTTTGCGCAAGCGCCGGAAAGTGTACAAGAGGTAAAAACGATAAATACTGTTCGTTTTCTTTTGGATTTAAAAATTGTTTAATTTGGACTTCTCCCATGCTCTCTGAGGTGGTGACCACAGACCTGCATTATATGACTGACAGACAAGTAGTTCATGTCGTTCACCAAATCAGGCATTTTGCTTAGTGATCCACTTGGTTGTGAGTAGTGTTAACACTACTGTTGTGGTTTTAAACTCATTTTTCTTTTGTTTTCGAGTAAACGTCTTCTACCCATTGGCTCTAGATGTCCCTCTCAACAGCGCAGCAATACATTAAAATTATTTATTTGATTTATTTACCAGTTAATACTTTGAGAAACTGCACAAAAAATCACACTATTCCACAATATTCAACACAATTTTACTGAGGAAATAAATGAATAATAATAATTATTTAAAAATAGCCTAGCCTTATATAAATTTGACAGGGCCCCCAGCAGGTCCGTGCGTTAATCCGAGCCTGGTATAACTTAACTAAAGGTATACCATTGCTAGGCATGTTCCCCGAACCATACCGTAGGAAGCTGCTTAAGATATACCTTTTTATCTTACGTGCGACGTTTCCACGGACGCTGTCCGTGACGGTGGTGCTGAATTGGTTGATATCAATGGCTCGAGAATCTATTGTTCTCTCGTCCAGGGGTTTTACTGCATTATGTGAGAAAGCGGTGTTCTTTATAAAAGAAGCACTTCAGAAATAGTTGAAATTGAATTTATTAGGACTCATGAGATATTATTAAAAAATAATCCAAACTATAATAGCCTTTAATAGCATATCCTACATATTTAAAAATTGTATCACATATTGCTGCCATAATAACCATTTAAATGTTTATGTGCTTTCTGCTCTTTCTTTTTTGTATGTTTACAACTCTCATACCCCCACTACCACCTAGCACCCTCCCGAGTTCGTGCTTGTCAGTGCGTGTGTAGGCCTACCAGATTTTTTGTGAACGCACCCTTTTCTTCAGCATTGAAGTATCATTTTCTTTTTCTTGGTTGTTTTTGACCTCCTAGCTGTGGTTGTTAACCGAGGAATTGGAAGCTTGTTAGATTTTCTTTCCGCCATCACGCTTTGTACAAACCAACACCACTGCGATTGCAAACTTCAGGCATGTGTTATTGTAACGTGCGCGAAAGGGGAGGGGGAGGTGGGGTATCTGTGGCTTGTGAACTGTGATTGAAAGTCAGATCTCACACAGCCCTGCGCTGATTGGACCAGAAGAACCGGGAGCGGTGGATGTTTGCTAAACAAATAACAAGCTCCAGGTGGAGATAGAAGCACGTTTTTTTTTTTCTAAAACTGGCTGATTTATGTTGTTCTGTCGGATCATAGTGTCGGTTTCAGTGAATATGATCAAAATAATCTTGCCAACTTCAGTTTTAACAAAAAAAGTCGAATAGAAATGTATAGAATATATACCTGATGCATTATGACAACTATAATCATTTTGCATCTACTGACTTATACAATGCATAGATATTTTGAGGGGTAAGATTCAACAGACAACCAGTAGGCTATATATTTTTAAAACTACTTTAAACTTTAAACTATTTTAAACTTAAAACTACTTTAAAATTCAAACTAATTTAAACTTTAAACTAATTTAAACTTTAAACTACTTTAAACTTCTACCTACTTTAAACTTAAAACTACTTTAAAATTCTAACTACTTTAAACTTTCAACTATTTTAAACTTTCAACTAATTTAAACTTTAAACTACTTTAAAGTTCTACCTACTTTAAACTTAAAACTACTTTAAAATTCTAACTAATTTAAAATTCAAACTAATTTAAACTTTAAACTAATTTAAACTTTAAACTACTTTAAACTTCTACCTACTTTAAACTTAAAACTACTTTAAAATTCTAACTACTTTAAAATTCAAACTAATTTAAACTTTAAACTAATTTAAACTTTAAACTACTTTAAACTTCTACCTACTTTAAACTTAAAACTACTTTAAAATTCTAACTAATTTAAACTTTAAACTAAATTAAACTTCAAACTATTTTAAACTTTCAACTAATTTACACTTTAAACTAAATTAAACTTTAAACTACTTTAAACTTTAAACTACTTTAAACTTTTTCAAACTTTATGGTCCAAACTTTCTCAAGCCAACTTAAAGTTTGTCTCGACGAACTTTCGCATCTAGTTAAGTTGGCTTGAGAAAGCCAACTTACTGATATTGTACTTAAACTTATTATTAAGTTGGCTTGAGAAAGCCAACATATTGAAATCCTATTTAAACTTATTATTATTATTATTATTATTATTCTTACCAAAAAATTACACTCAATCTCCTCCTAGAGCTTTAACTCTACATACTCCAAACTTGGCTCAGACACTCAAACTGTTCTGACTCGAGTTGCTTTATCTTTTCAGACTGATCGGACTTACGGTTTTCCTACAAATGATGATCAAAACTCGGAAAAACTCCCATTGACTTGCATTGGGGAGTTCTAAAAAATTCAAATCCAGATTCAAACTGACCAACCGACAAAAATTCAAATCTAAATACCTTGAAGACTAAACCAAACTGCCGTTCTATATATATTAGCCAATGAAACTCATTTAAACTAATAAACTCTAATCTCATACATTTATAAACTAATTAACTTAAATTTAATAACTAATTAACTAATAAACTCATGAATTCATAGACTTATGAACTCTTAAACTCATAAATTAATAAACTCTGAACTCTAAACTCATTTAAACTTATAAACTCTAAACTCAAAAACTCATACACTTATAAACTCATCAGTTTATACACTTATAAACTCTAAACTCATAAACTCTGAGTGTGTGTGTGTGTGTCTGAGTGAGTGTGTGAGTGAGGTAGTCTGTGTGAGTGTGTGTGTGTGTGTGTGTGTGTGTGTGTGTGTGTGTGTATCTATCTAACTTATTTATCTATCTATCTCTCTGTCATAAACTTCAAACTACTTTAAACTTTAAACCAATTTAAACTTCTTAAGTTTAAAGCTCCCAGCTCCCAAGCAACTCCATAGCAACCAAACTTGAGTACCCTAGCAACCATTTTGCAAGACCTATATCTCTGTATCAGAACATCGTATAGAGATGAGGTTTGGCTCTTTTGACTCATGCTAGCAAACAGCACTTCCAACATGCTACATATGCTAGCAGTGAATAGCTACATGCTAATAGCGATTAGTTAAGTGTTAAATCATGCCAAGATCATGCTAAGAACTCTATAAAAACTCCATAGTAACCATCTGTGACAACTACCAACCACCTAGTAACACCATATCAACCGCCCTGAATACCATAGCAACCCCCCAGAAACCCTAGCAACCGCCTAGCAACCACCCAAAACACCCTAGCAACCACCCAAAACACCCTAGCAACCACCCAAAAGACCCTAGCAACCACCCAAAACACCCTAGCAACCGCCTAGCAACCACCCAAAAGACCCTAGCAACCACCCAAAATATCCTAGCAACTGCCTAGCAACCACCCAGAACACCCTAGCAACCACCCAAAACACCCTAGCAACCGCCTAGCAACCACCCAGAACACCCTAGCAACCACCCAAAACACCCTAGCAACCACCCAAAAGACCCTAGCAACCACCCAAAATATCCTAGCAACCACCCAAAATATCCTAGCAACTGCCTAGCAACCACCCAAAAGACCCTAGCAACCACCAGAAATATCCTAGCAACCGCCTAGCAACCACCCAGAATATCCTAGCAACCACCCAAAACAGCCTAGCAACAACCCAGAACACCCTAGCAACCGCCTAGCAACCACCCAAAACACCCTAACAACCACCCAAAACACCCTAGCAACCGCCTAGCAACCACCCATAAGACCCTAGCAACCACCCAAAACACCCTAGCAACCGCCTAGCAACCACCCAAAAGACCCTAGCAACCACCCAAAATATCCTAGCAACTGCCTAGCAACCACCCAAAAGACCCTAGCAACCACCAGAAATATCCTAGCAACCGCCTAGCAACCACCCAGAATATCCTAGCAACCACCCAAAACAGCCTAGCAACAACCCATAACACCCTAGCAACCGCCTAGCAACCACCCAAAAGACCCTAGCAACCGCCTAGCAACCACCCAGAACACCCTAGCAACCACCCAAAAGACCCTAGCAACCACCCAAAATACCCTAGCAACCGCCTAGCAACCACCCAAAAGACCCTAGGAACCATCCAAAAGACCCTAGCAACCGCCTAGCAACCACCCAAAATATCCTAGCAACCACCCAAAACACCCTAGCAACCGCCTAGCAACCACCCAAAAGACCCTAGCAACCACCCAAAACAGCCTAGCAACCACCCAGAACACCCTAGCCACCACCTAGCAACCACCCAGAATACCTTAGCAACGCCTAGGAACACCATAGCAACCACCCATAACACCCTTACAACTGCCTAGCAACCACCCAGAACACCCTAGCAACCACCAAAAACACCTTAGCAACCGCCTAGCAACACCATAGCAACCACCCATAACACCCTAGCAACCGCCTAGCAACCACCCAAAATATCCTAGCAACCACCCAAAACACCCTAGCAACCGCCTAGCAACCACCCAAAAGACCCTAGCAACCGCCTAGCAACCACCCAAAAGACCCTAGCAACCACCAAAAATATCCTAGCAACCACCCAGAACACCCTAGCAACCGCCTAGCAACCACACAAAAGACCCTAGCAACTACCCAAAACACCCTAGCAACCACCCAGAACACCCTAGCAACCACCCAAAATACCCTAGCAACCGCCTAGCAACCACCCAGAATACCTTAGCAACCGCCTAGCAACACCATAGCGACCATCCATAACATCCTAACAACCGCCTAGCAAAAAACTTTCCGGTCCAAACTTTCTCAAGCCAACTTAAAGTTTGTCTCGACGAACTTTCGCATCTAGTTATTATTAATCTTCTGTGAAAAACTGTTGACTCAAACTCGCCCTAGAGCTTTAACTCTACATACTCCAAACTCGGCTCAGACACTCAAACTGATCTGAAGTTAGTTGCTATATCTTTTCAGACTGATCGGACTTACGGTTTTCCTACAAATGACGATCAAAACTCGGAAAAACTCCCATTGACTTACATTGGGGAGTTCTAAAAAATTCAAATCCAGATTCAAACTCACCAACCGACAAAAATTCAAATCTAAACACCTTGAAGACTAAACCAAACTGCCGTTCTATATATATTAGCCAATGAAACTCATTTAAACTAATAAACTCTAATCTCATACACTTATAAACTAATTAACTTAAATTTAATAACTAATTAACTAATAAACTCATGAATTCATAGACTTATGAACTCTTAAACTCATAAATTAATAAACTCTGAACTCTTAAACTCATTTAAACTTATAAACTCAAAACTCATTTAAACTTATACACTAAACTCAAAAACTTGTACACTTATAAACTCATCCATTTATACACTTATAAACTCTAAACTCATAAACTCTGAGTGTGTGTGTGTGTGTGTGTGTGTGTGTGTGTTCACACACACACACACACACACACACTCTAAACTCATTTAAACTTAAACTCTAAACTCATTTAAACTTATTAACTCAAAACTCTAAAACTCGTAAACTACTTTAAACTTCAAAGCACTTTAAACTTCTTAAGTTTAAAGCTTCCAGCTCCCAAGCAACTCCATAGCAACCAAACTTGAGTACCCTAGCAACCGTTTTGCAAGACCTATATCTCTGTATCAGAACATCGTATAGAGATGAGTTTTGGCTCTTTTGACTCATGCTAGCAAACAGCACTTCCAACATGCTACACATGCTAGCAGTGAATAGCTACATGCTAATAGCAATTAGTTAAGTGTTAAATCATGCCAAGATCATGCTAAGATCTCTATAAAAACTCCATAGTAACCATCTGTGACAACTACCAACCACCTAGTAACACCATATCAACCGCCCTGAATACCATAGCAACCACCCAGAACACCCTAGCAACCGCCTAGCAACCACCCAGAACACCCTAGAAACCACCCAAAATACCCTAGCAACCACCCAAAATATCCTAGCAACCACTCAAAACACCCTAGCAACCGCCTAGCAACCACCCAAAAGACCCTAGCAACCACCCAAAATATCCTAGCAACCACCCAAAACACCCTAGCAACCGCCTAGCAACCACCCAAAAGACCCTAGCAACCACCAAAAATATCCTAGCAACCACCGAAAATATCCTAGCAACCGCCTAGCAACCACCCAAAAGACCCTAGCAACTACCCAAAATATCCTAGCAACTGCCCAAAAGACCCTAGCAACCACCCAGAACACCCTAGCAACCACCCAAAATACCCTAGCAACCACCCAAAATATCCTAGCAACCACCCAAAAGACCCTAGCAACCGCCTAGCAACCACCCAAAAGACCCTAGCAACCACCAAAAATATCCTAGCAACCGCCTAGCAACCACCCAAAAGACCCTAGCAACCACCCAAAATACCCTAGCAACCACCCAAAAGACCCTAGCAACCACCCAAAATATCCTAGCAACCACCCAGAACACCCTAGCAACCGCCTAGCAACCACCCAGAATACCCTAGCAACACCATAGCAACCAACCAGAATACCCTAGCAACCACCTAGCAACACAATAGCAACCACCCAGAATACCCTAGCAACTGCCTAGCAACAACATAGCAACGACCCAGAACACCCTAGCAACAGCCTAGCAACTTTTTTAACTTTAAACTACTTGAAACTTTAAACTACTTTAAACTTCAAACTAATTTAAATTTTAAACTACTTTGAACTTCAAACTACTTTAAACGTCGAAGTACTTTAAACTTCAAACTACTTTCAACTACTTTAAACTTAAAACTAATTCAAACTTTAAACTGCTTTAAACTTTAAACTACTTTAACATTTAAACTGCTTTAAACTTTAAACTTCAAACTACTTTCAACTTTAAACTAATTTAAACTTCAAACTACTTTAAACTTCAAACTTCTTCAAACTCTCTGGTCCAGCTTTCTCAAGCCAACTTAAAGTTTGTCTCGACGAACTTTTTTTTCTAGTTATTATTATTATTCTTCTTACCAAAAAATTCCACTCAATCTCCTCCTAGAGCTTTAACTCTACATACTCCAAACTCGGCTCAGACACTCAAACTGTTCTGACTCGAGTTGCTTTATCTTTTCAGACTGATCGGACTTACGGTTTTCCTACAAATGATGATCAAAACTCGGAAAAACTCCCATTGACTTGCATTGGGGAGTTCTAAAAAATTCAAATCCAGATTCAAACTGACCAACCGACAAAAATTCAAATCTAAATACCTTGAAGACTAAACCAAACTGCTGTTCTATGTATATTAGCCAATGAAACTCATTTAAACTAATAAACTCTAATCTCATACATTTATAAACTAATTAACTTAAATTTAATAACTAATTAATTATTAAACTCATGAATTCATAGACTTATGAACTCTTAAACTCATAAATTAATAAACTCTGAACTCTAAACTCATTTAAACTTATAAACTCTAAACTCAAAAACTCATACACTTATAAACTCATCAGTTTATACACTTATAAACTCTAAACTCATAAACTCTGAGTGTGTGTGTGTGTGTGTGTGTGTCTGAGTGAGTGTGTGAGCGAGGTAGTCTGTGTGTGTGAGTGTGTGTGTGTGTGTGTGTGTGTGTATCTATCTAACTTATTTATCTATCTATCTCTCTGTCATAAACTTCAAACTACTTTAAACTTTAAACCAATTTAAACTTCTTAAGTTTAAAGCTCCCAGCTCCCAAGCAACTCCATAGCAACCAAACTTGAGTACCCTAGCAACCATTTTGCAAGACCTATATCTCTGTATCAGAACATCGTATAGAGATGAGGTTTGGCTCTTTTGACTCATGCTAGCAAACAGCACTTCCAACATGCTACATATGCTAGCAGTGAATAGCTACATGCTAATAGCGATTAGTTAAGTGTTAAATCATGCCAAGATCATGCTAAGAACTCTATAAAAACTCCATAGTAACCATCTGTGACAACTACCAACCACCTAGTAACACCATATCAACCGCCCTGAATACCATAGCAACCCCCCAGAACACCCTAGCAACCGCCTAGCAACCACCCAAAAGACCCTAGCAACCACCCAGAACACCGTAGCAACCACCCAAAAGACCCTAGCAACCACCCAGAAACCCTAGCAACCGCCTAGCAACCACCCAAAAGACCCTAGCAACCACCTAGCAACCACCCAAAAGACCCTAGCAACCCCCCAGAACACCCTAGCAACCGCCTAGCAACCACCCAAAAGACCCTAGCAACCACCCAGAACACCCTAGCAACCGCCTAGCAACCACCCAAAAGACCCTAGCAACCACCCAAAACACCCTAGCAACCGCCTAGCAACCACCCAAAAGACCCTAGCAACCATCCAAAAGACCCTAGCAACCGCCTAGCAACCACCCAAAATATCCTAGCAACCACCCAAAACACCCTAGCAACCGCCTAGCAACCACCCAAAAGACCCTAGCAACCACCCAAAACAGCCTAGCAACCACCCAGAACACCCTAGCCACCACCTAGCAACCACCCAGAATACCTTAGCAACGCCTAGCAACACCATAGCAACCACCCATAACACCCTTGCAACTGCCTAGCAACCACCCAGAATACCTTAGCAACGCCTAGCAACACCATAGCAACCACCCATAACACCCTAGCAACCACCCAGAACACCCTAGCAACCACCCAAAATATCCTAGCAACCACCCAAAACACCCTAGCAACCGCCTAGCAACCACCCAAAAGACCCTAGCAACCGCCTAGCAACCACCCAAAAGACCCTAGCAACCACCAAAAATATCCTAGCAACCACCCAGAACACCCTAGCAACCGCCTAGCAACCACACAAAAGACCCTAGCAACCACCCAAAACACCCTAGCAACCACCCAGAACACCCTAGCAACCACCCAAAATACCCTAGCAACCGCCTAGCAACCACCCAGAATACCTTAGCAACCGCCTAGCAACACCATAGCGACCATCCATAACATCCTAACAACCGCCTAGCAAAAAACTTTCCGGTCCAAACTTTCTCAAGCCAACTTAAAGTTTGTCTCGACGAACTTTCGCATCTAGTTATTATTATTCTTCTTACCAAAAAATTACACTCAATCTCCTCCTAGAGCTGACGATACAAATGACGATCAAAACTCGGAAAAACTCCCATTGACTTACATTGGGGAGTTCTAAAAAATTCAAATCCAGATTCAAACTCACCAACCGACAAAAATTCAAATCTAAACACCTTGAAGAGTAATCCAAACTGCCGTTCTATATATATTAGCCAATGAAACTCATTTAAACTAATAAACTCTAATCTCATACATTTATAAACTAATTAACTTAAATTTAATAACTAATTAACTAATAAACTCATGAATTCATAGACTTATGAACTCTTAAACTCATAAATTAATCAACTCTGAACTCTAAACTCATTTAAACTTATAAACTCTAAACTCAAAAACTCGTACACTTATAAACTCTAAACTCATAAACTCTGAGTGTGTGTGTGTGTGTGTGTGTGTGTGTGTGTGTGTGTGTGTGTGTGTGTGTGTGTGTCTGAGTGAGTGAGTGAGTGTGTGAGCGAGGTAGTCTGTGTGTGTGTGTGTGTGTGTGTGTGTGTGTGTGTGTGTGTGTGTGTGTGTGTGTGTTTGTGTGTATCTATCTAACTTATTTATATATCTATCATAAACTTCAAACTACTTCAAACTACTTTAAACTTCAAACCACTTTAAACTTCTTAAGTTTAAAGCTTCCAGCTCCCAAGCAACTCCATAGCAACCAAACTCGAGTACCCTAGCAACCGTTTTGTAAGACCTATATCTCTGTATCAGAACATCGTATAGAGATGAGGTTTGGCTCTTTTGACTCATGCTAGCAAACAGCACTTCCAACATGCTACACATGCTAGCAGTGAATAGCTACATGCTAATAGCGATTAGTTAAGTGTTAAATCATGCCAAGATCATGCTAAGAACTCTATAAAAACTCCATAGTAACCATCTGTGACAACTACCAACCACCTAGTAACACCATATCAACCACCCTGAATACCATAGCAACCACCCAGAACACCCTAGCAACCGCCTAGCAACCACCCAGAACACCCTAGCAACTACCCAAAATACCCTAGCAACCACCCAAAAGACCCTAGCAACCACCCAAAATATCCTAGCAACCACCCAAAACACCCTAGCAACCGCTTAGCAACCACCCAAAAGATCCTAGCAACCACCTAGCAACCACCCAAAATATCCTAGCAACCACCCAAAACACCCTAGCAACCGCCTAGCAACCACCCAAAAGACCCTAGCAACCACCAAAAATATCCTAGCAACCACCCAAAATACCCTAGCAACCGCCTAGCAACCACCCAAAAGACCCTAGCAACCACCGAAAATATCCTAGCAACCACCCAAAAGACCCTAGCAACTACCCAAAATATCCTAGCAACCGCCTAGCAACTACCCAAAAGACCCTAGCAACCACCCAGAACACCCTAGCAACCACCTAGCAACCACCCAGAACACCCTAGCAACCACCCAAAATACCCTAGCAACCACCCAAAATATCCTAGCAACCACCCAAAACACCCTAGCAACCGCCTAGCAACCACCCAAAAGACCCTAGCAACCACCCAAAATATCCTAGCAACCACCCAAAACACCCTAGCAACCACCCAAAAGACCCTAGCAACCACCAAAAATATCCTAGCAACCACCCAAAATACCCTAGCAACCGCCTAGCAACCACCCAAAAGACCCTAGCAACCACCGAAAATATCCTAGCAACCGCCTAGCAACCACCCAAAAGACCCTAGCAACTACCCAAAATATCCTAGCAACCGCCTAGCAACTACCCAAAAGACCCTAGCAACCACCCAGAACACCCTAGCAACCGCCTAGCAACCACCCAGAACACCCTAGCAACCACCCAAAATACCCTAGCAACCACCCAAAAGACCCTAGCAACCACCCAAAATATCCTAGCAACCACCCAAAACACCCTAGCAACCGCCTAGCAACCACCCAAAAGACCCTAGCAACCACCCAGAACACCCTAGCAACCACCAAAAATATCCTAGCAACCACCCAAAATTCCCTAGCAACCGCCTAGCAACCACCCAAAAGACCCTAGCAACCACCGAAAATATCCTAGCAACCGCCTAGCAACCACCCAAAAGACCCTAGCAATTACCCAAAATATCCTAGCAACCGCCTAGCAACCACCCAGAACACCCTAGCAACCACCGAAAATATCCTAGCAACCGCCTAGCAACCACCCAAAATATCCTAGCAACCGCCTAGCAACTACCCAAAAGACCCTAGCAACCACCCAGAACACCCTAGCAACCGCCTAGCAAGCACCCAGAACACCCTAGCAACCACCCAAAAGACCCTAGCAACCACCCAAAATATCCTAGCAACCACCCAAAACACCCTAGCAACCGCCTAGCAACCACCCAAAAGACCCTAGCAACCACCCAAAATATCCTAGTTTCACCCAGAACACCCTAGCAACCGCCTAGCAACCACCCAGAACACCCTAACAACCACCCAAAATACCTTAGCAACACCCTAGCAACCACACAGAATACCTTATCAACCGCCTAGCAACACCATAGCAACCACCCAGAACACCCTAGCAACCACCTAACAACACCATAGCAACCACCAAGAACACCCTAGCAACCGCCTAGCAACCACCCAGAATACCTTAGCAACTGCCTAGCAACACCATAGCAACCACCCAGAACACCCTAGAAACCACCTAGCAACACAATAGCAACCACCCAGAACAGCCTAGCAACCGCCTAGCAACCACCCAGAATACCCTAGCAACACCATAGCAACCAACCAGAACACCCTAGCAACCGCCTAGCAACCAACCAGAATACCCTAGCAACCACCTAGCAACACAATAGCAACCACCCAGAATACCCTAGCAACTGCCTAGCAACAACATAGCAACGACCCAGAACACCCTAGCAACAGCCTAGCAACTTTTTAACTTTAAACTACTTGAAACTTTAAACTGCTTTAAACTTCAAACTAATTTAAATGTTAAACTACTTTGAACTTCAAACTACTTTAAACGTCGAAGTACTTTAAACTTCAAACTACTTTCAACTACTTTAAACTTAAAACTAATTCAAACTTTAAACTACTTTAAACTTTAAACTACTTTAACCTTTAAACTACTTTAAACTTCAAACTACTTTAAACTTCAAACTACTTTCAACTTCAAACTAATTTAAACTTTAAACTAATTTAAACTTCAAACTACTTTAAACTTCAAACTTCTTCAAACTCTCTGGTCCGGCTTTCTCAAGCCAACTTAAAGTTTGTCTCGACAAACTTTTTTTTCTAGTTATTAAGTTGGCTTGAGAAAGCCAACATATTGAAATCCTATTTAAACTTATTAAGTTGGCTTGAGAGAGCCAACATATTGAAATCCTATTTAAACTTATTATTATTAAGTTGGCTTGAGAGTGCCAACTTACTGAAATCCTATTTAAACTTATTATTATTATTCTTCTTACTAAAAAATCTGACTCAAACTCCTCCTAGAGCTTTAACTCTACATACTCCAAAATCGGCTCAGACACTCAAACAGATCTGACTCGGTGTGCTATATCTTTTCAGACTGATCGGACTTACGGTTTTCCTACAAATGACGATCAAAACTCGGAAAAACTCCCATTGACTTAACATTGGGCATTCTAAAAAATTCAAATCCAGATTCAAACTCACCAACCGACAAAAATTCAAATCTAAACACCTTGAAGACTAAACCAAACTGCCATTCTATTTATATTAGCCAATGAAACTCATTTAAACTAATAAACTCTAATCTCATACACTTATAAACTAATTAACTTAAATTTAATAACTAATTAACTAATAAACTCATGAATTCATAGACTTATGAACTCTTAAACTCATAAATTAATAAACTCTGAACTCTTAAACTCATTTAAACTTATAAACTCTAAACTCAAAAACTTGTACACTTATAAGCTCATCAATTTATACACTTATAAACTCTAAACTCATAAACTCTGAGTGTGTGTGTGTGTGTGTCTGAGTGAGTGTGTGAGCGAGGTAGTCTGTGAGTGTGTGTGTGTGTGTGTGTGTGTGTGTGTGTGTGTGTGTGTGTGTGTGTGTGTGTGTGTGTGTGTGTGTGTATCTATCTAACTTATTTATCTATCTATCTCTCTGTCATAAACTTCAAACTACTTTAAACTTTAAACCAATTTAAACTTCTTAAGTTTAAAGCTCCCAGCTCCCAAGCAACTCCATAGCAACCAAACTTGAGTACCCTAGCAACCGTTTTGCAAGACCTATATCTCTGTATCAGAACATCGTATAGAGATGAGGTTTGGCTCTTTTGACTCATGCTAGCAAACAGCACTTCCAACATGCTACATATGCTAGCAGTGAATAGCTACATGCTAATAGCGATTAGTTAAGTGTTGAATCATGCCAAGATCATGCTAAGAACTCTATAAAAACTCCATAGTAACCATCTGTGACAACTACCAACCACCTAGTAACACCATATCAACCGCCCTGAATACCATAGCAACCCCCCAGAACACCCTAGCAACCGCCTAGCAACCACCCAAAAGACCCTAGCAACCACCCAGAACACCGTAGCAACCACCCAAAAGACCCTAGCAACCACCCAAAACACCCTAGCAACCGCCTAGCAACCACCCAAAAGACCCTAGCAACCACCCAAAACACCCTAGCAACCGCCTAGCAACCACCCAAAAGACCCAAGCAACCACCAGAAATATCCTATCAACCGCCTAGCAACCACCCAAAAGACCCTAGCAACCAACAGAAATATCCTAGCAACCGCCTAGCAACCACCCAGAATATCCTAGCAACCACCCAAAACAGCCTAGCAACCACCCAGAACACCCTAGCAACCGCCTAGCAACCACCCAAAACACCCTAGCAACCACCCAAAAGACCCTAGCAACCACCCAAAAGACCCTAGCAACCGCCTAGCAACCACCCAAAACACCCTAGCAACACCATAGCAACCACCCAGAACACCCTAGCAACTGCCTAGCAACCACCCAGAACACCCTAGCAACCACCCAAAATACCCTAGCAACTGCCTAGCAACCACCTAAAAGACCCTAGCAACCACCGAAAATACCATAGCAACCGCCTAGCAACCACCCAAAAGACCATAACAACCACCCAAAATACCCTAGCAACTGCCTAGCAACCACCCAAAAGACCCTAGCAACCACCCAAAATATCCTAGCAACCGCCTAGCAACCACCCAGAATACCCTAGCAACCACCCAAAATATCCTAGCAACCGCCTAGCAACCACCCAGAACACCCTAGCAACCACCCAGAACACCCTAGCAACCACCCAGAACACCCTAGCAACCACCTAAAATACCCTAGCAACCGCCTAGCAACCACCCAGAACACCATAGTAACCACCCAAAATACCCTAGCAACCACCCAAAACATCCTAGTAACCACTCATAACACCCTAGCAACCGCCTAGCAACCACCCAGAACACCCTAGCAACCGCCCAAAATACCCTAGCAACACCATAGCAACCACCCATAACATCCTAGCAACCGCCCAGCAAAAAAACGTTCTCCTCCAAACTTTCTCAAGCCAACTTAAAGTTTGTCTCGACGAACTTTCGCATCTAGTTAAGTTGGCTTGAGAAAGCCAACATATTGAAATCCTATTTAAACTTATTATTATTATTCTTCTTACCAAAAAATTACACTCAATCTCCTCCTAGAGCTTTAACTCTACATACTCCAAACTCGGCTCAGACCTTCAAACTGTTCTGACTCGAGTTGCTTTATCTTTTCAGACTGATCGGACTTACGGTTTTCCCACAAATGACGATCAAAACTCGGAAAAACTCCCATTGACTTACATTGGGGAGTTCTAAAAAATTCAAATCCAGATTCAAACTCACCAACCGACAAAAATTCAAATCTAAACACCTTGAAGACTAAACCAAACTGCCGTTCTATATATATTAGCCAATGAAACTCATTTAAACTAATAAACTCTAATCTCATACATTTATAAACTAATTAACTTAAATTTAATAACTAATTAACTAATAAACTCATGAATTCATAGACTTATGAACTCTTAAACTCATAAATTAATAAACTCTGAACTCTAAACTCATTTAAACTTATAAACTCTAAACTCAAAAACTCATACACTTATAAACTCATCAGTTTATACACTTATAAACTCTAAACTCATAAACTCTGAGTGTGTGTGTGTGAGTGTGTGAGCGAGGTAGTCTGTGAGTGTGTGTGTGTGTGTGTGTGTGTTAAATCATCTATCTAACTTATTTATCTATCTATCTCTCTGTCATAAACTTCAAACTACTTTAAACTTTAAACCAATTTAAACTTCTTAAGTTTAAAGCTCCCAGCTCCCAAGCAACTCCATAGCAACCAAACTTGAGTACCCTAGCAACCGTTTTGCAAGACCTATATCTCTGTATCAGAACATCGTATAGAGATGAGTTTTGGCTCTTTTGACTCATGCTAGCAAACAGCACTTCCAACATGCTACATATGCTAGCAGTGAATAGCTACATGCTAATAGCGATTAGTTAAGTGTTAAATCATGCCAAGATCATGCTAAGAACACTATAAAAACTCCATAGTAACCATCTCTGACAACTACCAACCACCTAGTAACACCATATCAACCGCCCTGAATACCATAGCAACCCCCCAGAACACCCTAGCAACCGCCTAGCAACCACCCAAAAGACCCTAGCAACCACCCAGAATACCTTAGAACACCCTAGCAACACCATAGCAACCACTCAGAACACCCTAGCAACTGCCTAACAACCACTCAGAACACCCTAGCAACCACCCAAAAGACCCTAGCAACCACCCAAAACACCCTAGCAACCGCCTAGCAACCACCCAAAAGACCCTAGCAACCACCCAAAACACCCTAGCAACCGCCTAGCAACCACCCAAAAGACCCTAGCAACCACCAGAAATATCCTAGCAACCGCCTAGCAACCACCCAGAATATCCTAGCAACCACCCAAAACAGCCTAGCAACCACCCAGAACACCCTAGCAACCGCCTAACAACCACCCAAAAGACCCTAGCAACCGCCTAGCAACCACCCAGAACACCCTAGCAACCACCCAAAAGACCCTAGCAACCACCCAAAAGACACCTAGCAACCGCCTAGCAACCACCCAAAAGACCCTAGCAACCGCCTAGCAACCACCCAAAACACCCTAGCAACACCATAGCAACCACCCAGAACACCCTAGCAACTGCCTAGCAACCACCCAGAACACCCTAGCAACCACCCAAAATACCCTAGCAACTGCCTAGCAACCACCTAAAAGACCCTAGCAACCACCGAAAATAACCTAGCAACTGCCTAGCAACCACCCAAAAGACCATAGCAACCACCCAAAATACCCTAGCAACCGCCTAGCAACCACCCAACAGACCCTAGCAACCACCCAAAATATCCTAGCAACCGCCTAGCAACCACCCAGAATACCCTAGCAACCACCCAAAACAGCCTAGCAACCACCCAAAATATCCTAGCAACCGCCTAGCAACCACCCAGAACACCCTAGCAACCGCCCAAAAGACCCTAGCAACCACCCAAAATATCCTAGCAACCGCCTAGCAACCACCCAGAACACCCTAGCAACCACCTAAAATACCCTAGCAACCGCCTAGCAACCACCCAGAACACCATAGTAACCACCCAAAATACCCTAGCAACCACCCAAAACATCCTAGTAACCACTCATAACACCCTAGCAACCACCCAGAACACCCTAGCAACCGCCCAAAATACCCTAGCAACACCATAGCAACCACCCATAACATCCTAGCAACCACCTAGCAAAAAAGATTCTGCTCCAAACTTTCTCAAGCCAACTTAAAGTTTGTCTCGACGAACTTTCGCATCTAGTTATTATTATTATTCTTCTTACTAAAAAATCTGACTCAAACTCCTCCTAGAGCTTTAACTCTACATACTCCAAAATCGGCTCAGACACTCAAACAGATCTGACTCGGTGTGCTCTATCTTTTCAGACTGATCGGACTTACGGTTTTCCTACAAATGACGATCAAAACTCGGAAAAACTCCCATTGACTTACATTGGGGAGTTCTAAAAAATTCAAATCCAGATTCAAACTCACCAACCGACAAAAATTCAAATCTAAACACCTTGAAGACTAAACCAAACTGCCGTTCTATATATATTAGCCAATGAAACTCATTTAAACTAATAAACTCTAATCTCATACACTTATAAACTAATTAACTTAAATTTAATAACTAATTAACTAATAAACTCATGAATTCATAGACTTATGAACTCTTAAACTCATAAATTAATAAACTCTGAACTCTAAACTCATTTAAACTTATAAACTCTAAACTCAAAAACTCGTACACTTATAAACTCTAAACTCATAAACTCTGAGTGTGTGTGTCTGAGTGAGTGTGTGTGTGTGTGTGTGTGTGTATGTCTGAGTGAGTGTGTGAGCGAGGTAGTCTGAGTGAGTGTGTGTGTGTGTGTGTGTGTGTGTGTGTGTGTGTGTGTGTGTGTGTGTGTGTGTGTGTATCTATCTAACTTATTTATATATCATCATAAACTTCAAACTACTTTAAACTACTTTAAACTTCAAACCACTTTAAACTTCTTAAGTTTAATGCTTCCAGCTCCCAAGCAACTCCATAGCAACCAAACTTGAGTACCCTAGCAACTGTTTTGCAAGACCTATATCTCTGTATCAGAACATCGTATAGAGATGAGTTTTGGCTCTTTTGACTCATGCTAGCAAACAGCACTTCCAACATGCTACACATGCTAGCAGTGAATAGCTACATGCTAATAGCAATTAGTTAAGTGTTAAATCATGCCAAGATCATGCTAAGAACTCTATAAAAACTCCATAGTAAACATCTGTGACAACTACCAACCACCTAGTAACACCATATCAACTGCCCTGAATACCATAGCAACCACCCAGAACACCCTAGCAACCGCCTAGCAACCACCCAGAACACCCTAGCAACCACCCAAAAGACCCTAGCAACCACCCAAAATATCCAAGCAACCACCCAAAACACCCTAGCAACCGCCTAGCAACCACCCAAAATATCCTAGCAACCACCCAAAACACCCTAGCAACCACCCAAAAGACCCTAGCAACCACCCAGAACACCCTAGCAACCGCCTAGCAACCACTCAGAACACCCTAGCAACCACCCAAAATACCCTAGCAACCACCCAAAACACCCTAGCAACCACCCAAAAGACCCTAGCAACCACCCAAAATATCCTAGCAACCACCCAAAACACCCTAGCAACCGCCTAGCAACCACCCAAAAGACCCTAGCAACCACCCAGAACACCCTAGCAACCACCCAAAAGACCCTAGCAACCACCCAAAAGACCCTAGCAACCGCCTAGCAACCACCCAAAAGACCCTAGCAACCACCCAAAATATCCTAGCAACCACCCAAAAGACCCTAGCAACCACCAAAAATACCCTAGCAACCACCCAAAATACCCTAGCAACCGCCTAGCAACCACCCAAAAGACCCTAGCAACCACCGAAAATATCCTAGCAACCGCCTAGCAACCACCCAAAAGACCCTAGCAACCACCCAGGACACCCTAGCAACCACCTAGCAACCACCCAGAACACCCTAGCAACCGCCCATAACATCTTAGCAACCGCCTAGCAAAAAACTTTCTGCTCCAAACTTTCTCAAGCCAACTTAAAGTTTGTCTCAACGAACTTTCGCATCTAGTTATTATTATTCTTCTTACCAAAAAATTACACTCAATCTCCTCCTAGAGCTTTAACTCTACATACACCAAACTCGGCTCAGACCTTCAAACTGTTCTGACTCGAGTTGCTTTATCTTTTCAGACTGATCGGACTTACGGTTTTCCTACAAATGACGATCAAAACTCGGAAAAACTCCCATTGACTTACATTGGGGAGTTCTAAAAAATTCAAATCCAGATTCAAACTCACCAACCGACAAAAATTCAAATCTAAACACCTTGAAGACTAAACCAAACTGCCGTTCTATATATATTAGCCAATGAAACTCATTTAAACTAATAAACTCTAATCTCATACATTTATAAACTAATTAACTTAAATTTAATAACTAATTAACTAATAAACTCATGAATTCATAGACTTATGAACTCTTAAACTCATAAATTAATAAACTCTGAACTCTAAACTCATTTAAACTTATAAACTCTAAACTCAAAAACTCGTACACATATAAACTCTAAACTCTGAGTGTGTGTGTGTGTGTGTCTGAGTGAGTGTGTGAGCGAGGTAGTCTGTGTGAGTGTGTGTGTGTGTGTGTGTGTGTGTGTGTGTGTGTGTGTGTGTGTGTGTGTGTGTGTGTGTGTGTGTGTTGTGTGTATCTATCTAACTTATTTATATATCTATCATAAACTTCAAACTACTTTAAACTACTTTAAACTTCAAACCACTTTAAACTTCTTAAGTTTAATGCTTCCAGCTCCCAAGCAACTCCATAGCAACCAAACTTGAGTACCCTAGCAACCGTTTTGCAAGACCTATATATCTGTATCAGAACATCGTATAAAGATGAGGTTTGGCTCTTTTGACTCATGCTTGCAAACAGCACTTCCAACATGCTACACATGCTAGCAGTGAATAGCTACATGCTAATAGCAATTAGTTAAGTGTTAAATCATGCCAAGATCATGCTAAGAACTCTATAAAAACTCCATAGTAACCATCTGTGACAACTACCAACCACCTAGTAACACCATGTCAACCGCCCTGATTACCATAGCAACCACCCAGAACACCCTAGCAACCACCCAAAATACCCTAGCAACCGCCTAGCAACCACCCAAAACACCCTAACAACCGCCTAGCAACCACCCAAAAGACCTTAGCAACCACCCAAAATATCCCAGCAACCGCCTAGCAACCACCCAGAATACCCTAGCAACCACCCAGAAACCCTAGCAAACACCCAAAAGACCCTAGCAACCGCCTAGCAACCACCCAGAACACCCTAGCAACCACCCAAAAGACCCTAGCAACCACCCAGAAACCCTAGCAACCGCCTAGCAACCACCCAAAAGACCCTAGCAACCACCCAAAAGACCCTAGCAACCGCCTAGCAACCACCCAAAAGACCCTAGCAACCACCTAGCAACCACCCAAAAGACCCTAACAACCACCCAAAATATCCTAGCAACCGCCTAGCAACCACCCAGAATATCCTAGCAACCACCCAAAACAGCCTAGCAACCACCTAGCAACCACCCAAAAGACCCTAGCAACCGCCTAGCAACCACCCAGAACACCCTAGCAACCACCCAAAAGACCCTAGCAACCGCCTAGCAACCACCCAAAAGACCCTAGCAACCACCCAAAAGACCCTAGCAACCGCCTAGCAACCACCCAAAAGACCCTAGCAACCACCCAGAATACCCTAGCAACCACCCAAAACAGCCTAGCAACCACTCAGAATACCTTAGCAACGCCTAGTAACACCATAGCAACCACCCATAACACCCTAGCAAGTGCCTAGCAACCACCCAGAACACCCTAGCAACCACCCAAAATACCTTAGCAACCGCCTAGCAACACCATAGCAACCACCCATAACACCCTAGCAACTGCCTAGCAACCACCCAGAACACCCTAGCAACCACCCAAAATACCCTAGCAACCGCCTAGCAACCACCCAAAAGACCCTAGCAACCACCCAAAATATCCTAGCAACCACCCAAAACACCCTAGCAACCGCCTAGCAACCACGCAAAAGACCCTAGCAACCACCAAAAATATCCTAGCAACCGCCTAGCAACCACCCAAAAAACCCTAGCAACCGCCTAGCAACCACCCAAAACACCCTAGCAACCACCCAAAATACCCTAGCAACCGCCTAGCAACCACCCAAAAGACCCTAGCAACCACCCAAAATATCCTAGCAACCACCCAAAATACCCTAGCAACCGCCTAGCAACCACCAAAAAGACCCTAGCAACCACCAAAAATATCCTAGCAACTGCCTAGCAACCACCCAAAACACCCTTAGCAACCGCCTAGCAACACCATAGCGACCACCCATAACATCCTAACAACCGCCTAGCAAAAAACTTTCCGGTCCAAACTTTCTCAAGCCAACTTAAAGTTTGTCTCGACGAACTTTCGCATCTAGTTAAGTTGGCTTGAGAGAGCCAACATATTGAAATCCTATTTAAACTTATTATTATTATTATTATTATTCTTACCAAAAAATTCCACTCAAACTCGTCCTAGAGCTTTAACTCTACATACTCCAAACTCGGCTCAGACACTCAAACTGTTCTGACTCGAGTTGCTTTATCTTTTCAGACTGATCGGACTTACGGTTTTCCTACAAATGACGATCAAAACTCGGAAAAACTCCCATTGACTTACATTGGGGAGTTCTAAAAAATTCAAATCCAGATTCAAACTCACCAACCGACAAAAATTCAAATCTAAACACCTTGAAGACTAAACCAAACTGCCGTTCTATATATATTAGCCAATGAAACTCATTTAAACTAATAAACTCTAATCTCATACACTTATAAACTAATTAACTTAAATTTAATAACTAATTAACTAATAAACTCATGAATTCATAGACTTATGAACTCTTAAACTCATAAATTAATAAACTCTGAACTCTAAACTCATTTAAACTTATAAACTCTAAACTCAAAAACTCGTACACTTATAAACTCTAAACTCATAAACTCTGAGTGTGTGTGTGTGTGTCTGAGTGAGTGTGTGAGCGAGGTAGTCTGAGTGAGTGTGTGTGTGTGTGTGTGTGTGTGTGTGTGTGTGTGTGTGTGTGTGTGTGTGTGTTTGTGTGTGTGTATCTATCTAACTTATTTATATATCTATCATAAACTTCAAACTACTTTAAACTACTTTAAACTTCAAACCACTTTAAACTTCTTAAGTTTAATGCTTCCAGCTCCCAAGCAACTCCATAGCAACCAAACTTGAGTACCCTAGCAACCGTTTTGCAAGACCTATATCTCTGTATCAGAACATCGTATAGAGATGAGTTTTGGCTCTTTTGACTCATGCTAGCAAACAGCACTTCCAACATGCTACACATGCTAGCAGTGAATAGCTACATGCTAATAGCAATTAGTTAAGTGTTGAATCATGCCAAGATCATGCTAAGAACTCTATAAAAACTCCATAGTAACCATCTGTGACAACTACCAACCACCTAGTAACACCATATCAACCGCCCTCAATACCATAGCAACCCCCCAGAACACCCTAGCAACCGCCTAGCAACCACCCAGAACACCCTAGCAACCACCCAAAATACCCTAGCAACCGCCTAGCAACCACCCAAAAGACCCTAACAACCGCCTAGCAACCACCCAAAAGACCCTAGCAACCACCCAGAACACCCTAGCAACCGCTTAGCAACCACCCAGAACACCCTAGCAACCACCCAAAATACCCTAGCAACCACCCAAAATACCCTAGCAACCACCCAAAATACCCTAGCAACCACCCAGAACACCCTAGCAACCACCCAGAACACCCTAGCAACCACCTAGCAACCACCCAAAAGACCCTAGCAACCACCCAAAATATCCTAGCAACCACCCAAAACACCCTAGCAACCGCCTAGCAACCACCCAAAAGACCCTAGCAACCACCCAAAATATCCTAGCAACCACCCAAAACACCCTAGCAACCACCCAAAAGACCCTAGCAACCACCCAAAACACCCTAGCAACTGCCTAGCAACCACTCAAAAGACCCTAGCAACCACCCAAAAGACCCTAGCAACCACCCAAAACACCCTAGCAACCACCCAAAACTCCCTAGCAACTGCCTAGCAACCACCCAAAAGACCCTAGCAACCACCCAAAACATCCTAGCAACCACCCAAAACACCCTAGCAACTGCCTAGCAACCACTCAAAAGACCCTAGCAACCACCCAAAAGACCCTAGCAACCACCCAGAAAACCCTAGCAACCGCCTAGCAACCACCCAGAATACCCTAGCAACCACCTAGAACACCCTAGCAACCACCCAAAATACCCTAGCAACCACCCAAAAGACCTTAGCAACCACCCAGGACACCCTAGCAACCACCTAGCAACCACCCAGAACACCCTAGCAACCGCCCAAAATACCCTAAAAAATACATTAGGAACCACCCAGAACACCCTAGCAACCTTTGCGGCCCAAACTTTCTCAAGCCAACTTAAAGTTTGTCTCGACGAACTTTCGCATCTAGTTAAGTTGGCTTGAGAAAGCCAACATATTGAAATCCTATTTAAACTTATTATTATTATTCTTCTGACCCTAAAAAAATCTATATCAAACTCGTCCTAGAGCTTTAACCCTACATACTCCAAACTCGGCTCAGACACTCAAACTGATCTGACTCGGTATGCTATATCTTTTCAGACTGATCGGACTTACGGTTTTCCTAAAAATGACGATCAAAACTCGAAAAAACTCATTCAAAAACTCCATTGACTTACATTGGGGAGTTCTAAAAAATTCAAACCGACAAAAATTTAAATCTAAACACCTTGAAGACTAAACCAAACTGCCGTTCTATATACTATATGAGCCATTGAGACTCATTTAAACTAATAAACTCTAAACTATAAACACTTATAAACTAATTAACTTATAAACTCATGAATTCATAAACTTATGAACTCTTAAACTCATAAATTAATAAACTCTGAACTCTTAATCTCATTTAAACTTATAAACTCTAAACTGATTTAAACTTATAAACTCAAAACTCAAGAACTCATACACTTATAAACTCATCAATTTATACACTTATAAACTCTAAACTCAGACACACACACTGAGTTTATGAGTGAGTGTGTGAGCGAGTTAGTGTGTGTGTGTGTGTGTGTGTGTGTGTGTGTGTGTGTGTTTGTGTGTTTGTGTGTGTGTGTGTGTGTGTGTGTCTATCTAACTTATTTATCTACCTGTCAAACTTCAAACTACTGTAAACTACTGTAAACTTCAAACCACTATAAACTTCTTAAGTTTAAATCTTCCAGCTCCCAAGCAACTCCATAGCAACCAAACTCGAGTACCCTAGCAACCGTTTTGTAAGACCTATATCTCTGTATCAGAACATCGTATAGAGATGAGGTTTGGCTCTTTTGACTCATGCTAGCAAACATCACTTCCAACAAACTACACATGCTAGCAGTGAATAGCTACATGCTAATAGTGATTAGTTAAGTGTTAAATCATGCCAAGATCATGCTAAGAACTCTATAAAAACTCCATAGTAACCATCTCTGACAACTACCAGCCACCTAGTAACACCATATCAACCACCCTGAATACCTTAGCAACCGCCTAGCAACACCTAGCAACCACCCATAACACCCTAGCAACCACCTAGCAACCACCCAAAAGACCCTAGCAACCACCTAGCAACCACCCAAAATATCCTAGCAACCACCCAAAAGACCCTAGCAACCACCAAAAATATCCTAGCAACCACCCAAAATACCCTAGCAACCGCCTAGCAACCACCCAAAAGACCCTAGCAACCACCGAAAATATCCTAGCAACCACCCAAAAGACCCTAGCAACTACCCAAAATATCCTAGCAACCGCCTAGCAACTACCCAAAAGACCCTAGCAACCACCCAGAACACCCTACCAACCGCCTAGCAACCACCCAGAACACCCTAGCAACCACCCAAAAGACCCTAGCAACCACCCAAAATATCCTAGCAACCACCCAAAAGACCTAGCAACCGCCTAGCAACCACCCAAAAGACCCTAGCAACCGCCTAGCAACCACCCAAAAGACCCTAGCAACCACCCAAAATACCCTAGCAACCACCCAAAACACCCTAACAACCGCCTAGCAACCACCCAAAACACCCTAGCAACCACCCAAAATATCCTAGCAACCACCCAAAACACCCTAGCAATCGCCTACCAACCACCCAAAAGACCCTAGCAACCACCCAAAATATCCTAGCAACCACCCAAAACACCCTAGCAACCGCCTAGCAACCACCCAAAAGACCCTAGCAACCACCCAAAACATCCTAGCAACCACCCAAAACACCCTAGCAACCGCCTAGCAACCACCCAAAAGACCCTAGCAACCGCCTAGCAACCACCCAAAAGACCCTAGCAACCACCTAAAATATCCTAGCAACCACCCAAAAGACCCTAGCAACCGCCTAGCAACCACCCAAAAGACCCTAGCAACCACCTAAAATACCCTAGCAACCGCCTAGCAACCCCCCAAAAGACCCTAGCAACCACCCAAAAAATCCTAGCAACCGCCTAGCAACCACCCAAAAGACCCTAGCAACCATCAGAAATATCCTAGCAACCGCCTAGCAACCACCCAAAACAGCCTAGCAACCACCCAGAAAACCCTAGCAACTGCCTAGCAACCACCTAAAATATCCTAGCAACCACCCAAAAGACCCTAGCAACCGCCTAGCAACCACCCAAAAGATCCTAGCAACCACCTAAAATACCCTAGCAACCGCCTAGCAACCACCCAAAAGACCCTAGCAACCACCCAAAAAATCCTAGCAACCGCCTAGCAACCACCCAAAAGACCCTAGCAACCATCAGAAATATCCTAGCAACCGCCTAGCAACCACCCAAAACAGCCTAGCAACCACCCAGAAAACCCTAGCAACTGCCTAGCAACCACCCAAAAGACCTTAGCAACCACCCAGGACACCCTAGCAACCACCTAGCAACCACCCAGAACACCCTAGCAACCGCCCAAAATACCCTAGCAACACCATAGCAACCACCCAGAATACCCTAGCAACCACCCAAAACAGCCTAGCAACCACCCAAAATATCCTAGCAACCGCCTAGCAACCACCCAGAACACCCTAGCAACCACCCAAAATACCCTAGCAACCACCCAAAAGACCCTAGCAACCACCCAAAACACCCTAGCAACCGCCTAGCAACCACCCAAAAGACCCTAGCAACCACCCAAAATATCCTAGCAACTGCCTAGCAACCACCCAAAAGACCCTAGCAACCACCAGAAATATCCTAGCAACCGCCTAGCAACCACCCAGAATATCCTAGCAACCACCCAAAACCGCCTAGCAACAACCCAGAACACCCTAGCAACCGCCTAGCAACCACCCAAAAGACCCTAGCAACCGCCTAGCAACCACCCAGAACACCCTAGCAACCACCCAAAAGACCCTAGCAACCACCCAAAAGACCCTAGCAACCACCCAAAATACCCTAGCAACCGCCTAGCAACCACCCAAAAGACCCTAGCAACCATCCAAAAGACCCTAGCAACCGCCTAGCAACCACCCAAAAGACCCTAGCAACCACCCAAAACAGCCTAGCAACCACCCAGAACACCCTAGCCACCACCTAGCAACCACCCAGAATACCTTAGCAACGCCTAGCAACACCATAGCAACCACCCATAACACCCTTGCAACTGCCTAGCAACCACCCAGAACATCCTAGCAACCACCCAAAATATCCTAGCAACCACCCAAAACACCCTAGCAACCGCCTAGCAACCACCCAAAAGACCCTAGCAACCGCCTAGCAACCACCCAAAAGACCCTAGCAACCACCAAAAATATCCTAGCAACCACCCAGAACACCCTAGCAACCACCCAGAACACCCTAGCAACCACCCAAAATACCCTAGCAACCGCCTAGCAACCACCCAAAATACCTTAGCAACCGCCTAGCAACACCATAGCGACCATCCATAACATCCTAACAACCGCCTAGCAAAAAACTTTCCGGTCCAAACTTTCTCAAGCCAACTTAAAGTTTGTCTCGACGAACTTTCGCATCTAGTTATTATTATTCTTCTTACCAAAAAATTACACTCAATCTCCTCCTAGAGCTTTAACTCTACATACTCCAAACTCGGCTCAGACCTTCAAACTGTTCTGACTCGAGTTGCTTTATCTTTTCAGACTGATCGGACTTACGGTTTTCCTACAAATGACGATCAAAACTCGGAAAAACTCCCATTGACTTACATTGGGGAGTTCTAAAAAATTCAAATCCAGATTCAAACTCGCCAACCGACAAAAATTCAAATCTAAATACCTTGAAGACTAAACCAAACTGCCGTTCTATATATATTAGCCAATGAAACTCATTTAAACTAATAAACTCTAATCTCATACATTTATAAACTAATTAACTTAAATTTAATAACTAATTAACTAATAAACTCATGAATTCATAGACTTATGAACTCTTAAACTCATAAATTAATAAACTCTGAACTCTAAACTCATTTAAACTTATAAACTCTAAACTCAAAAACTCATACACTTATAAACTCATCAGTTTATACACTTATAAATTCTAAACTCATAAACTCTGAGTGTGTGTGTGTGTGTCTGAGTGAGTGTGTGAGCGAGGTAGTCTGTGAGTGTGTGTGTGTGTGTGTGTGTGTGTGTATCTATCTAACTTATTTATCTATCTATCTCTCTGTCATAAACTTCAAACTACTTTAAACTTCAAACCAATTCAAACTTCTTAAGTTTAAAGCTCCCAGCTCCCAAGCAACTCCATAGCAACCAAACTTGAGTACCCTAGCAACCGTTTTGCAAGACCTATATCTCTGTATCAGAACATCGTATAGAGATGAGGTTTGGCTCTTTTGACTCATGCTAGCAAACAGCACTTCCAACATGCTACATATGCTAGCAGTGAATAGCTACATGCTAATAGCGATTAGTTAAGTGTTAAATCATGCCAAGATCATGCTAAGAACTCTATAAAAACTCCATAGTAACCATCTGTGACAACTACCAACCACCTAGTAACACCATATCAACCGCCCTGAATACCATAGCAACCCCCCAGAACACCCTAGCAACCGCCTAGCAACCACCCAAAAGACCCTAGCAACCACCCAGAACACCGTAGCAACCACCCCAAAGACCCTAGCAACCACCCAAAACACCCTAGCAACCGCCTAGCAACCACCCAAAAGACCCTAGCAACCACCCAAAACACCCTAGCAACCGCCTAGCAACCACCCAAAAGACCCTAGCAACCACCCAAAATATCCTATCAACCGCCTAGCAACCACCCAAAAGACCCTAGCAACCACCAGAAATATCCTAGCAACCGCCTAGCAACCACCCAGAATATCCTAGCAACCACCCAAAACAGCCTAGCAACCACCCAGAACACCCTAGCAACCGCCTAGCAACCACCCAAAAGACCCTAGCAACCGCCTAGCAACCACCCAGAACACCCTACCAACCACCCAAAAGACCCTAGCAACCACCCAAAAGACCCTAGCAACCACCCAAAAGACCCTAGCAACCGCCTAGCAACCACCCAAAACACCCTAGCAACCACCTAGCAACCACCCAAAAGACCCTAGCAACCACCCAAAACAGCCTAGCAACCACCCAGAACACCCTAGCCACCACCTAGCAACCACCCAGAATACCTTAGCAACGCCTAGCAACACCATAGCAACCACCCATAACACCCTTGCAACTGCCTAGCAACCACCCAGAACACCCTAGCAACCACCCAAAATACCTTAGCAACCGCCTAGCAACACCATAGCAACCACCCATAACACCCTAGCAACCGCCTAGCAACCACCCAAAAGACCCTAGCAACCACCCAAAATATCCTAGCAACCACCCAAAACAGCCTAGCAACCACCCAAAACACCCTAGCAACCGCCTAGCAACCACCCAAAAGACCCTAGCAACCGCCTAGCAACCACCCAAAAGACCCTAGCAACCACCAAAAATATCCTAGCAACCACCCAGAACACCCTAGCAACCACCTAGCAACCGCCTAGCAACCACACAAAAGACCCTAGCAACCACCCAAAACACCCTAGCAACCACCCAAAATACCCTAGCAACCGCCTAGCAACCACCCAGAATACCTTAGCAACCGCCTAGCAACACCATAGCGACCACCCATAACATCCTAACAACCGCCTAGCAAAAAACTTTCCGGTCCAAACTTTCTCAAGCCAACTTAAAGTTTGTCTCGACGAACTTTCGCATCTAGTTAAGTTGGCTTGAGAGAGCCAACATATTGAAATCCTATTTAAACATATTATTATTATTCTTCTGAGCGGAAAAAAATCTGACTCAAACTCCTCCTAGAGCTTTAACTCTACATACTTCAAACTCGGCTCAGACACTCAAACTGATCTGACTCGAGTTGCTTTATCTTTTCAGACTGATCGCACTTACGGTTTTCCTAAAAATGACGATCAAAACTCGAAAAAACTCATTCAAAAATTCCCATTGACTTACATTGGGGAGTTCTAAAAAATTCAAACCGACAAAAATTTAAATCTAAACACCTTGAAGACTAAACCAAACTGCCGTTCTATATACTATATGAGCCATTGAGACTCATTTAAACTAATAAACTCTAAACTATAAACACTTATAAACTAATTAACTTATAAACTCATGAATTCATAAACTTATGAACTCTTAAACTCATAAAATTAATAAACTCTGAACTCTTAATCTCATTTAAACTTATAAACTCTAAACTGATTTAAACTTATAAACTCAAAACTCAAGAGCTCATACACTTATAAACTCATCAATTTATACACTTATAAACTCTAAACTCAGACACACACACTGAGTTTATGAGTGAGTGTGTGAGCGAGTTAGTGTGTGTGTGTGTGTGTGTGTGTGTGTGTGTGTGTGTGTGTGTGTGTGTGTGTGTGTGTATAATGGCATCTCAGAGCTTTTCTGTGGCCACCTGGATTTCTTGCTTGCAGAGAAAGGGGGTTTGACTGATAACAAGTCTTTGAAGCCACCTTCTTGAGTTTTGAGATGGTTCTGTTAAACTTCACTCGGCCACAAACGTGTCAAAAAGGGTAATTTGATTCAGACTCTTCGATATACAGAATATCAAACCGCAAAACTATCTTTACTGCGGTCCAGAACCGAAGGCAAAAAACATTCTGTGTGTGTTGACAGGGCCGTAACGAACTTTACCACGGTAAACTGCGATAACGTTTCATTTTTTTACAGACTTTGTTAGATTATTTAATTGTCGAGTTAAAATACGCCAAGGAGCAACGCTTAGTTTACATTAACATTAAATTAACTAATGTGAAATTCTGTTTTGGTTGTAGCTAATGTTGGCCTACTGTTGAGAAATTAACATTGTATGTTAGCTAACAAGTTTTATGGCTAGCGGCCACCTTTCTAGTTTTAGCATTAGTTTGCAAACTATAACATATTATAGTTTTTTTTTTTTTTTTTTTTTTTTGGAATTTAATATTTACTGCAATTTTGTATGTGTTTAAAGGCAACTGCAACAAAGCGCCAATTCGCGCCAGTGACGTCTAGCAAGATTCCTGAGGTAAGCCTAAGCTGTACTTGAAATCATATTTTGGTTTAAAATGATTAGCATTATGTGATAAATGCTTTGGAGCTACTGGTGCAGGTAGCATACAATATCTTATAAAATCTCTAAAACAAAATGACTAACTTTATATCAAATAGGCTAAGTGACCTTTGCATCATGTCTAACATTCTATTTATTACACAGCAAATGAACCAATCAGAAGATGGACCATTTTCTATGTTCAGTCTCACCAGATTAAATGTATCCAGGTAAGCATTGCAGTAAAACTCTCACTAATTCATTCATACCAAATCTAGCATTCTAAACAACTCAGGTTTATATATATTTTTGCATTATTTTGATATTTTATTAGGCAGAAGACTCTCTACCATTGCAGTTGCACCTGACCAGGAAGGTCCTAATATCAGCACACAGGTGAGTTAACTACTGTAGGAAGGAGAACGATCATCACACAGTGATTTCTTGCATGTGTCTTACTGTGTATTTGTCTCAAACAGAAACTCCTTCACTGCAGACAAGCTGAAATGGGCTAAATCATCGATTTCAGTCTTTATCTCTATGGTTTTCAGCATTTTTGGACAGAATTTTGGATATGTAAGTATTACAATTTTATCTGGCATAATTTAATTTAGTTCATCTGAAATGTTTGAAAATGCTATTGACAAAAAGCTGTTTACAAATATATATTCTTAAGTTATAGTAAAAATAATAATAAAAATGTTTTTAAAAAAAGGAGGTTAAAAATTATTTGACACTAATATGTAATTTTCTCTCTCTCTCTCTCTCTCTCTCTCTCTCTCTCTGTTTTATATAGTGTGTTGGAACCGGGATCTCCTCTGAAGGACTGAGTACATTTGTGTTTGTGGACACGCATACTGTACAGACCAGGGGCCTGGGGCCCGTTCTTCGTACGTCGCTAACTCAGTTAGCTGGATTTGATTGTTGGGGATTTGGCATGATCTTGGATTGTTTGGTTCTTCGACGCTCATCCTGGACTTGCTGTCATAGCAACAGGTGCGCAATCTTAAACCTGCTCGGGAGCAGGCTTATTTCATGTTAACAGGATTAGACTGCGGCTTTATAAGCGGAGCTGATACGGGAAGTCCAGCGCAGCGCGATAGTGCACTTTCTAAGATATATATTTTTTCTCGTGACTCGTGAGATTGTCGTTTACATTATTAATTTGTTGTAAACGCACATTTATTTTCGACTTGTCGGAGTCGGGCTTTAACTACGGCACAAACTGTTTGCACTGCCCTAAGATTATTTGCGAGTGGCTCTTTCCTTTACACTATTGGAGATGCGGAGAACTTGATGGAAAGTGCTGTCTGTCGTGTCATTCGGAGTTTACCTGGCGCTTTTAGGTTTAAAAAACAGTTTTAGGTTTTTTTTGTGGCATTTCCAAGCCACTTAAGACCCAATGTTGTAAAGCATTTTTTTTTAAGCATTTTTTTTTTTTTAAGCATTTTTTTTTAGGCTATCATAATTTTTTATGAAGATCATGCAATCATGACCATGCCGATTACAGTATATGTCACTCAGGCTTCACTAACGTGATTGGTAGACTATAGGCTATAGACTGCCATCAAGGCCTCAATGAAGGGGATTATGTGAACAGAAAGGGGGTTCACAATGTAAATGTGCAGCCCAGTTACTATTGTGATTCTTAATATTCCAGATTAGTAATATTATATCAAAAAAAAAGGGAGTTGACTAAAATCTTCCATATCACAAATGTGAAAGCAAAATGTCCAGGATCTGTGCATGACTTAAGCATTTTCAGAGATTCACATTTACGCACATTATTTGAAAGTGGTAAGAAAAGTTCCACAATTAAATATCAAGCTCACTGTATTACATACACTTATGCTGATCCTAACAGAACTGCATTTTTTCATAGGTGATTATGACATGTTCCTGCCTGCAGACAGGTGTTTTATGACCCCATTCCCTGACCCAAACCAGTTACAATGCAGCTCCAGGACAAGGGCACACAATGAAATGAACTTTGGCTAACTAAAGGGAAGATTTCAGTGTCTGAAAAGTCTGAGGGTTGAACACCTGACAGGGCCTGTGACATTGTTGCATGTGCCATATTACACAACACTGCCAAAAAAAACACTTTTCATTAAATGTTTAATAAAAGACAAATATGCTTAGTTCCTTGAGTTTTATTTCAATTGTGCTTTGTAAAGAAAAGCCAGTGGTCAAGTGCCTGCAACAAGAGATATTAGACACATGCCTCATGCAACAAATAAAAAGGAAAAGTTGGCTATACACTGCCCACCTGTAGGCCTATGTCTCCTCTGTCTGTGCAGACTCTTCTGTAGGCCTTTCTGTAGATGTGGAATCCTGCAACTTATATTGCAGCCATAAAGCATACAAGTATAAATTAAGTAAAGTTATTTATGCACTTGCAGGTAGGCTAGTTCCTCCATATGACAGTTATCTGAGAGGGTTTATTCACTGTCCAGTGCAATGGAAACAAATGGACATTACAAAGTCTTATACTTTATTTATTTTGGAAAGTTATAAAATGTCCACTTACTGCACATATTTCAGCCAACACTTTCTTGGGAACAGATGTGAACAAGTGCTAATATTTTTACATTAACATAAGTTTATCAGTTTTCACTTTCACAAGTCAAAGCAATTCATCACTCAAGATTTAACAGTTGAAATGACTATACGGCCTTAATTTAATGCAGCAAAAATTATTTTACAGTGTAGGCTACTAAGATCTTTTCTTTTCTCAGCCTTTTTCTTGGTTGCTTTTATAATCAGACAACCATTTATTTAACAGTGCCTTTTATAAAAGAGACTATATAACTAAAAATTACCATTATGTAGAATATTTTTGTACTTCACTTTTATTTGTTCCCATGTTCTAGTATGGTGACTGACATTACAATGAACAAAGTAATTATGCAATTATTAAAATACAAAAATTTAGGCTAATAAGTGATAAAAACATCTAACATGGCCACTTCTAACGGATTTAAATTGTCTGCTATTTTTGCCAGCCCTCTCTCCTGGCTTTTGCAGACTTTGAGGTGTTCCCTTGCGTTTTAATTAAACATTAAAATTCCGAATAAACTTTGACTATTAGTTCTTGCTCTGCTGAGGAGAAAAACTGCACTCTTTGGCCACGCCCACGCTGAGCAGCCAATAGCAGCGTTGCTGATCAATGTTTCTACTATCGATACATATCCCCTTTTAACCAGTCATTGAACGCGCAATTATCTCAGATGACTCAATCCAGCTATACTAATCATATCCGGCAAGTGTGTTCGAAGAACCGAGTTAGCCAGATCATGATTAGCACGATGATATCATCTTGGATGTCTCATTTGATCTCGGATGTTTTAAGCAAGGTACGAAGAACGGGCCCCTGTTCTTCGTACGTTGCTTAAAACATCCGAGATCAAATGAGACATCCAAGATGATATCATCGTGCTAATCATGATCCGGCTAATTGGGTTCTTCGAACACACCTGTTGTTTATGATTAGTATCGCTGGATTGAGTTATCTGAGATAATTGCGCGTTCATGCGCTGGTTTAAAAGGGGATATGTATCGATAGTAGAAACATTGATCAGCAACGCTGCTATTGGCTGTTCAGCATGGCTAAAGAGCGCGCACAGTTTTTCTCCTCAGCAGAGCAAGAACTAATAGTCAAAGTTTATTCGGAATTTTAATGTTTAAACAAAACGCCAGGGAACACCTCAAAGTCTGCAAAAGCCAGGAGAGAGGGCTGGCAAAAAGTAGCAGACAATTTAAATCCGTTAGAAGTGGCCATGTTAGATGGTTTTATCACTTATTAGCCTATATTTTTGTATTTTAATAATTAATAATTACAAAATAAAAATATTTTGCCATGAGTTATTGATCACATTTTTCCCGAGTGTAGTTCATTGTAATGACATTGTGTTTTCCTATTTTGTGCACTTTTACATAATACACCAACACTTGTATCTGTTCCCAAGAAAGTGGTGGCTGAAATATGTGCAGTAAGTGGACATTTTCTAACTTTCCAAAGGAGAAAGTTATGAAGTATAAGTATAAGTATAAGTATAAGTATTTGTAATGTCCATTTGTTTCCATTGCACTGGACAGTGAATAAACCCTCTCAGATAACTGTCATATGGAGGAACTAGCCTACCTGCAAGTGCATAAATAACTTTACTTAATTTATACTTGTATGCTTTATGGCTGCAATATAAGTTGCAGGATTCCACATCTACAGAAAGGCCTACAGAAGAGTCTGCACAGACAGAGGAGACATATGCCTACAGAAAACTCTGAGTATGTTCACCCTGAAATGAGGGAAACTCTGGGTTTTCTGTTTCAGAATGGGAGGTATGTTAAACCTGAGAAAGTAAGTCAAGCCCGTTTCTGAAAGAGAGGTAACTTATACTCAGAGTCAGTTACCATGGTAACTTACTCTGTGAATCTAACCTGGGCTGCGTTCGAAACCGCATACTTCCCTACTGTATAGTAGGGGAAAAAGAGTAGCCGAGCGAAAAAGTATGTACGAATCCTCTGTATTCATAAAAGAGTAGGCAAGAATTACCTGGGTGACGTACTAATTATCACGAGATTCGGACGTACATATACTTATAGTGCATTCGAATATGCCTACTTTCCCACTATATAGTAGGCGAAAACAGTACGTGAAAGAAAAAGTATGTTCGAAACTTCAGTATTCATAAAAGAGTAGGCGAGAAGTTCCCGGATGGCTTACTGCTTCCGGACAGATTTTCGAGTGCTCATCTGATGCAGAGCCCGTCTATGGAGAGCCTGCCCACTCCCTATTAAGTCCTATTGTACCGAATTTTGGTTGTAGTTCCACCAGAGTTCCACTGGGGGCGATCGCCATGAGTGCAAAATGAATGGGAGTCTATGGGGCTAGACGGCTAAATGTGTCTCTTTCACCCGATTGCCGTTGAGAAATCTCAGATTTGAGTGTAGGTTTTGCAAGTTCAACATGGGTTATAGGTCGAAAGTTGAATGAACGAGTACTTATGTCCTTTCGATTTCTTACAGGTTGAGTTGTTGCTGCCCATAACACGCTAGCATTCTGCTAATGAACGCTGATTGGTTAGTGAAGGACTGATTACGACCAGAGATACCGCTTGATGGCATCGTGGCATCCGAAGCGGGACCAGAAACAAACAAAACAAAAACTCGTCTAGCACGTTTATTTACCTGTGTCAGCTGTGTTGTCGATGCCTCGAGAGAAAAGAGAGTGCAGAGCGCGAAAGCACCAGAGTGACTGAAGGATTGCCTTAAAGCAGTATCTCTGGTCGTACGATGTGTATGACGTCATTGACACTTTAAAACATTTTTTTAAGCAAATAAGTGACTCTAAAAAATCTAACACCCAGCACTGTGTAATTTCTTTGCATCTCCTTTCGAATACAACATTCAAATTACTAGACAAAAAATTATATCCTGAGAAAAGTGGATTTTGGTTGGTATAGCGCCATAGACCTCCATTCATTCTGCACTCGTCCTGTGAGCGCCCTCATATGGAATCAGAGTGGAACTGCAACCAGTTCAGAAGCCGGAAGTGTACTGAGAGTGAAACTTCTCGCCTTATTAGACATTCTCTGATCTGATGGATACTTTTCTATCCCAGGAGGCCACGCGAGAGGGCGTCATTATCAAACATTGCAGAGATCAGCGACGCGGGTGCTTTCAAATGTGAGTAAACACGGTTCCTTGTGTTAAAATTGCATGTGTTGAACTACTGTAGAGTAAACTGTTGAATTGTTGAAGGTGTAAAAACTTTACACTTACACAGTATAGTATAGTTGTGATTTTGCTGTAAAAACACGTTTTATTATGTAACGTTATAAGGACACTTAAGTTACGTCTCTAAAGTGGATTTACATAAACCATATACATCTTAAAGACGTTTATTTTAAATGTCTATTGACATCTGACAGAAAAATCTTCAATAAGTATAGCAGAAGAGCACATCACAACATGAAATAGACATCTGAGTGATGTATGTGTGCTATTATGTAGAAAAAATCTATAAAGTAACTAAACATAAGTTATCTATTTTATTTGTCCATTAGTACTGTTGATAAATTGAGGAACATTTATGTTGGATAAAAAATTAAAACAACCTCAACATGTAAATGTAGTGTTGAGCTCATAAATCACAGAGGTAATGTGAATCTTGTCTGGATGTTACAGGGTCAGATGAACGTGTGTGTTTACTGAGTTCATAAATCACAGAGGTAATGTGAATCTTGTCTGGATGTTACAGGGACAGATGAACAGATGTGTGTTTATCCAGTGGAGAGTGGCTCATGAAGCTGAATGCTGCCATCAAAGGCTTTGAGTGAGTATACTACAGAAATGAATAAAAACAACTATTTAAATATTAAGTTGTAGTTTATTTTAATTATTGTAATTTCAAACAGAGCTATTGCAGCACTTTTCTTATTCTTGATTTCTGTGCATTTGCTGCACAGCTTTTGTGGTGGAGCAGGACCTGCAAGGGAAGATGATGGTGGCATTTGTGAAAAAAACGTTTTTGGTGCCATGGATGAGACCCTCCATCGCTCCACCTGCCCTTATTGCCTCAGATTGTGAAGCACAACACATCACGCAACAACCTCAGGCACGAAGGAACGGCTCACCTCTGGCGGTCAGCTGATTCATCAGAATAAAGCCGCAGAATGTTCAGTTCAGCGCCTGTAGCCTACATACATGATTGTAGTTTGAATAAAGCTTTGTTTCATGTGTTGACTTGTATATGCATTTGTTTATTGTGTGATGGTGACTTTCATTCATTCTTTTACTACCGGTAATTTATTAATATTTCTCATTGTTGTCAGTAAATAAAATATAATTATTTAATTAATTCATGCTTTAACCCTCTGGGCTTCTTCGTGCATAAAAAGTTTTTTGCTTCATCGGAGGGGGATGAAACTTGGTGACTTTTGTTATATTACCTATGTGAACACACACAAAAATCAAGGAGATGATTCAGAAATGTTAAAGGGTCGTAAAAAAAAAGTCACACTTAGCTTCCTTCGTGCAAAAATGACCGACCATAGGAAATGAATGGGAAATACGAAAAAATAGGAAAACTCAGAGAAACTTTTGGTGGTACAAACTACAAATCAGCCACTGTGCAGAAAAAAACTGCACAGCAATGAAGGGGTGACACTCTAAAACACCACACACACACACACACACACACCCACACCCACACACACAAACACACACACACAACAAATTTTGCTCCAAACTATATAAAAACTATATAATCATAACTCCAAAACTGTAGCAAGGAGAGTCAAAAGGTAGGTATCGTTTGAAAGAACTCTTTTTACATTTTTTGAAAATATAAATTAGATTACATTTGGACATTGTCCTGCCGAGAAACTGCTGATAAAAGACAAAATATATATATAATTTTTATTATGATTTTGCATATCTTTCTTATTTGTCATGAAATAACTCAGGAAGGAAATAAGGTAGGAGGAAAATTATTTTTTCACTGTAAAGTTCAGACTCTAAGCTTTCAAATGACATCAACTTTGTGTTAATCAAGGCAAAAAAATAAAAAAAATATGGTAATGAATATTTTCGCAGCTAGGTGGCGCCTGCTGGCAGTACACTCAGTTTTAGAGGGATTACTCATCACTCGTTAGGAGTTAATAAATGTGATTAGATGCATTAAAAAGCTGAGATCCTAAGCTTTAAAATGATATATATTTTGTGTTGTTCCATTCAGTGGTTGCTTAGTAATTTGAATCTGAATGGGAATCAAAAAAATAAAATTAAAAAAATAAATAAATAAAAAAGCTATAGGCAGCCTATAGGCGGTTACAGGACATTACACACATTTATATATTTTTACAGCCACTAGATGGCGCTCTTCTCACTTGAAATTTTAATTTTTTTTTGGCCTGCACTCTAATTTGATGTGAAATGTTGCATTTAAAAAAATATATATATATATATTAATTCTAATGGAAAAAATAGCTCATAAAAATTATATAATTAATGCAAAGTATCATAAAAATCTTTACAAATTCTAAATAATAATAAAAAAATATTATTGAACAAAAATATATTTCATTGGTTTTCCTGGGGGAAAAAAAAGTAAAATTTTAAGGCTTCGTACTTTTTTGCACGAAAGGAAGCCAAGTGTAACACATTAATGAAGAAGCCCAGAGGGTTAATTAATTGTTTGAATGAAAATGTTCACTATGTACACATCTAGAGTGTTCATACATAGCTATGTCATATGGCATACATTACATTTTGTTTGTTTTATTGAATTATATCATTTTCAGTAAAAAGTCATATAATTAAGTATTGGTCAGCATTTATCGTTGTTATGTTGGGGTGGGATAGCAATGCAATTCATTCTAGGGTAATATTAATTTTTAATATTAATGATACTTAAATTTTTCGAGTATAAAAGCAACAGTTTTCTCCAAAGGCGAATCTTTGCACAGCTGCCCTTTGTGCCGACATTACAAACGCTGAGAAAGAAAAAGAGGAAAACATAAAGCATTTAGCCACTTTTGCTTGTGGATGAAAATGTTTGGATATAAAATAAAAAAAATTAACATATTCAAGAGATGACAATTTTGGGATTTTGTAATAAAAAATAAATAATATCGTTAAGGATAAAACAGTGGGTCACATTAGTAGGGTTAAATATAAGAATTTAAATCTTAAATTCTTAAAATAAATGTGGAGCAGTTTCTTCAAAAAGACCACAAAATGAGCAAGTTTAATTTAATTTCTCTGCTACTTAATTTCTCAAACGAAAATCAAACACAATGCAGAACATGTAGAAATGGAGTGACACTTTAAAACATTCTCCATGGTGAAAAATGCAAACAGACACATAACAGACATGATCATGATCATGTTCAGGTTTGACTGGAATAATGTGGCAAAAAAAAAAAAAAAAAAAGATACTTCACTAAGAAAAATGTACAAAAATCACTCTTTGACAAAGAGTGATTTTTTTTTATTATTATTATTGTTATAGTGGTGATTTTATAAAGGCTAAATATAAATCTAAATGAAAAAAATGTGAAAAGATGTTTCAAATATGGAAATGGCAAATTAAACAATGAGTGTATGAAATGAAATGAAATGAAATGAAATGAAATGAAATGAAACTATATACGGCCATCTAGTGGCTTTAGTTGAAATGTCATGTTATTTTAATTTTAAAAGTGGTGTTTTCCAGTAGATGGCAACAATCTTCCACTAAACCAAGGCACATTTTGCACATTTTTTAATGGTTCTAAGCACAGCAAGAATTTGTTAGTGCTTGTACACATTACAAGAAAATAAAACATATATTAGCTGTTCATGTGGTAACATCTAAAACGTTTTGTTGAAATAAAATAAATTATTTAAGATTACTGATTATAACTGAATTATACCAACCTGAAAAACAAGGTTTTACTGAAGAATAATTGTCAGTGGATGTAACCTGATGCTCCTGCAAGACAGAATTACTCAAATTTGATATAATCTTTTCAGCTTTATATGATGAAAGTCCTTATCCACCTTGATGTAAATATACTCAACATAGAAATTCGTAATCCTTACCTAATTTCAATGATGACATTTTTACTCAATTTATTTTTACTCACTCATAATGTATGAACCTATGAAACCTATACTCACTCATCACAAGCGCGCAGCACAATGGTAACCACAACATTCAATAACAGAAACTCCTCTAAATGTCCAACATAACTGAACATTTAACATAAACTACCAACATCTTTCCCACACATAAAATAACACTTAATCCCTAAATGTACTCTTCTAATGCAGTCCATTGCAAAGCATGCTGGGAAGTACAGATCCACTTAGGCTGTGTTCCAGTCCAAAATTGTCATGCCCTTCACTCGCTAACTTCCCTCCATCTCGTTCACTCGGATGTACGTCATTGCTTGTAAACGTTGCATGAGTGCCCACTACTGGCGGAACCTTTGCAATAAGCTGAATTGGAACGTGCTAAGCCCTTGATCACTTGAAATCCACTATGGGGTTGATTTATTATTTACATTTTCCCTTACGAAATTGTTTAATGCAGCATTCATGTAATGTGTAGGTGTGTTGAGTTGTTTAATTCGTTTTTTTTTTTTTTTTTTTTTTTTTTTTTATTAATATATCATAGATTTGTTTGTGGTGGGGTAAATTAAACACAATATGCGTTAACATCACAATCGTGTTGCATTGTGGTATATGCAGCTGCCTGAAATGTAGGCTATATGAAGTAGACTCAAAATCGAGGGAGCGAGGGTCTGTCCATATAAACTTCCCTCGTCCACTTCAGGAAGTGGAATGCACTTCAAAATGGCGGCAGGGATTCCCCCGAGGGGAAGTGCTTAGGGAAGTTTGCAAGTGTGTGTCTAAAAATGGACTGGAATGCAGCCTTAGCAGCTGAACCCAAACCTTTTCTTCTTCTTTGTCCTCTAGAGCAGATGTCCTGTAGCTGACATGAGTCACGACTATACTGCCCTCTATAGGTCTGATGCAGTCATAGTGTGCATGTGTCAAATGGGTCCATCCCATCCTTGGAAATTGTATATTGGGTTAGTATAACTCAATTGAGTTAAAACAGAATTCCCTTGTTTTATGTTACATAAACCTTAGTGAATTAGGTTGCAACCACAAAATGTGAATTTGTAGATAGAATCAGTTAAAAATACCTCCTTAAAGCACCAATTGTACATGTTCACTTTTTACAGTGTGCAATGCATTTAAGGAAAGTACATCTAATGGGTTAACGCTTCTATCACCTCGAGAATTAGTCTTATATGCAGGGCAATGCGCTGAGATTGCACTTACTGATAATGTTTCTTGCAATTGAAGTGAGTATCTATTTGCACATACCGTATGTGTTGGTGGTTTTATGCAGAGAAAGAATATGTTACTGCTTCTACTGCTGCCTTCTTTCATAACGCTGCCCAAAAGACTAAAACAAAAACTACCTTAGGACACATTTTGTCATTGCACTGTTTACAAGCATAACTTTTTCTAGCTGTTTATATACTTTCTAAACATCCTTTCTCTCATTGCATTGCATGACTGACTGATCTAGCCTAATCCTTTGAGCATTTAATAACACATAAAAAAATAAAAATAAAAATAAAAATCCTTTTGAAAAAAAAAAAGACTCCTTCTGATGCTTCATAAGCCGTATAGAAGTCCTTATCTGAACTATTGCACTTATTTCAGGTCAAATGGTCCTCAAAAGGTTTTAAACAATATAAACGTATAGACTCCTTCTCATTTTAAATCAGCCATACAGAGGTCCCTTTATGACTTTATGAACATATTTCTGGCCAAAGAGTCCTTGAACATTAAATTACTATATATATACAAATTAACTTCTTATGATGTTATATTAGCCAGACAGACATTTGACCTGCTGAACATATTTCTGGCCCTAGAGTACTTGATCTTGAACTTTATATATATACTCATAGACTCTTTCTGATGCTTCAGAGGCCATATAGAAGTCTATATCTGACCTATTGAACTTGTTTCTGGTCAAAGGGTCCGGTCCTCAAAAGGATAAAAAAAAAAAAATAACTCAAGAAGAAGTCAATCTGTATATATAGTCAGTTAATGTTCAAGAACACTTTGGCCAGAAATATGTTCAGTAGGTCAAATGTGAACTTCTGACTGGCTAATATAACATTACAAGAAGTCATCCTGTATGTATAGTCAGTTAGTTCTCAAGAACTCTTTGGCCAGAAATATGTTTAGTAGGTCAAAAAGGAACCTTTTATGGCTTATTTGAAATCAGAAGGAGTCTATGAGAATGTATAAAAAGTTCAAGATCAAGTTAGCCTGGCTAACGTCAGACCTCTTCTCACTGAGACGTGGTCTGGGAACCACATGTTAATTTTCTCGTATTTGAGGCGTGGTTTACGAATGCCCAGAGCCGTTTATTGGGCGCTACGAATGTCTATCAAATGCGCCTGTATGTAGCTCATAGCCAGTCGTTTCAATTATACCAGATGACGTATGTAGAGCGACAGAAATTCGACGAGGTAGAAGACGAAATAAACTTGCGCTCTAAACTACTTAGAACACTATCTAAGGCTGCATTGAAAGGTAACTTCGCGTCTGATGCCATGTTGGATCCATAGATATAAACAAACTGCTTCGGTGTGTCGCATAGACGTCGTCATCGTCTTGCTGCTCCCTCCCCGTTCTGTGATTGGTTCCCTTTTTGAGGGGAAAATCTGGTCCATGGTGTCCAGACTGCCTAGCAGCGTGAATAAAATCGTGCTGCGCGCAAGGCAGTATGGGGAAACCCAGGCTAAGATCAAGTACTCTTGGGCCACAAATATGTTCAGTAGTTCAAATATCTGTCTGGCTAATATAACATCATAATAATCTTTAAGTATATATTGTTTAAAACCTTTTGAGGACCCTTTCCCCAAAAATAAGTTCAATAGGTCAGATATGGACTTTTATATGGATTATGAAGCATCAGAAGGAGTCTATGAGTATGTATAGAAAGTTCTAATCAAGTACTCTTTGGCCAGAAATATGTTCAGTAGGTCAAAAAGGGACCTCTGTACTGCTGAAGGAGTCTATACATTTATATTGTTAAAAACTTTTGACAACCCTTTGAACAGAAATAAGTTCAATGGGTCAGATATGGACTTCTATATGGCCTATGAAGAATCAGAAGGAGTCTATGAGTATGTATAAAAAGTTCAAGATCAAGTACTCTTGAGCCACAAATATGTTCAGTAGATCAAATATCTGTCTGGCTAATATAACATCATAAGAAGTCAGGCTGTATGAATAGTTAATTATTGTTCAAGAACTCTTTGGCCAAAAATATGTTCAGTAGGCCAAAAGGGACCTCTGTATGGCTGATTGAACATCAGAAGGAGTCTATACATTTATATTGTTAAAACCTTTTGACGACCCTTTGACCAGAAATAAATTCAATAGGTCAGATATGGACCTCTATATGGCCTATGAAGCATCAGAAAGAGTCTATGAGTATGTATAGGAAGTTCAAGTTCAAGTACTCTTGGGACAGAAATATGTTCAGTAGGTTAAATATCTGTCTGGCTAATATAACATCATAAGAAGTCAGGCTGTATGAATAGTTAGTTAATGTTCAAGAACTCTTTGGCCAGGAATATGTTCAGTAGGTCAAAAAGGGACCTCTGTATGGCTGATTGAACATCAGAAGGAGTCTATACAATAATTTCAATAGGTCAGATACGGACTTCTATGCCCTCTGAAGCATCAGAAGGAGTCAATAAGTATGTATAGAAAGTTCAAGATCAAGTACTCTTGGGCCAGAAATATGTTCAGTAGGTCAAATATCTCTCTGGCCAATATAACATCATACGAGTCTATAAGTTTATATTGTTTAAAACTTTTTGAGGACCCTTTGACCAAAAATAAGTTCAGTACGTTAGATATGGACTTCTATTTGGCCTATGAAGCACAAGAAGGAGTCTCTGAGTATGTACAGAAAGTTCAAGATCAAGTACCTTGGGCCAGAAATATGATCTGTAGGTCAAAAAGGGACCTCTGTATGCCTGATTTGACACATAATATATGTGCTTTCGCATTGCACTAAACAACTAACTTATTCATTTTTGCTTTGAAGGGAAATTATTGTATTTACCTCTTGCGTTACAATGCATAGAATAAACTACTTCATACCTCATGTGCAATGAAAATATAACATGAGTGTTGCATTGCACAAATGATCTAAGAATTAGCGTTGAATAATAATGTATATAATAGATAATAACTATATCAGTTAGATATTTTATGCAGTGGAATGTTACTCCAAAAATGGTATCTCTTCAATGCACATAGGAATGAGATAGTTACTGTATGTTTGCAATGCACTCATAGCTTATATGTTATTCTTCAATGCACAAAGTTTGATCGTGTGTGAAATGCAATGCAACAGCACAAATTGTATTTCCTAGCACAACGCAATGAGTTTGGGAAAGAGTTAGTTCTGGTGTGCAATGCAATGCAATGCAATGCAAGAAGTGCATATATGTTATTCTTCAATATACAACATTAGATCGTTTGTGCAATGCAATGCAGCAACCCATGTTATCTATTTAATGAACATGGGAAGCAGTTAGTTCTGGTGTGCAATGCAATGCAATGCAAGAAGTGCATAGCCTATATGTTATTCTTCAATATACAACGTTAGATCGTTTGTGCAATGCAATGTAGCAACACACATGCTATCTCTTTAATGAACATATGATTTAAGTTAGTTCTGGTGTGCAATGCAATACAATGCAAGAAGTGCATAGCCTATATGTTATTCTTCAATGCACAACGTTAGATTGTTTGTGCAATGCAATGCAGCAACACATATGTTATCTCTTTAATGAACATGGGATTGAGTTAGTTCTGGTGTGCAAAGCAATGCAATGCGAAAAGTTCATAACCTATATGTTATTCTTCAGTGCACAGCGTTAGATCGTTTGTGCTCTGCAATGCAACAACACATGTTATCTCTTTAATGAACATGGGATTGAGTTAGTTCTGGAGTGCAATGCAATACAATGCAAGAAGTGCATAACCTATGTTATTCTTCAATGCACAACATTAGATCGTTTGTGCAATGCATTGCAACAACACATATAGTATCTCTTTAATGAACATGTGATTGAGTTAGTTCTGGTGTGCAATGCAATGCAAGAAGTGCATAGCCTATGCTATTCTTCAGTGCACAACGTTAGATCGTTTGTGCAATGCATTGCAACAACACACATGTTATATCTTTAATGAACATGGGAATGAGTTAGTTCTGGTGTGCAATGCAATGCAATGCAAGAAGTGCATAGCCCATATGTTGCACAACGTTAGATCGTTTGTGCACTGCAATGCAACAACACATATGTAATATATTTAATGAACATGGGAATGAGTTAGATCTGGTGTGCAATGCAAGAAGTGCATAGCCTATATGTTATTCTTCAGTGCACAACTTTAGATCGTTTGTGCAATGCAATGCAACAACACATATGTAATCTATTTAATGAACATGGGAATGAGTTAGTTCTGGTGTGCAATGCAATGCAAAAAGTGCATAGCCTGTATGTTATTCTTCTTTGCACAACATTAGATCGTTTGTGCAATGCAATGCAACAACATATATGTAATCTCTTTAATGAACATGGGAATGAGTTAGTTCTGGTGTGCAATGCAATGCAATACAAGAAGTGCATAGCCTATATGTTATTCTTCAATATACAACGTTAGATTGTTTGTGCAATGCAATGCAGCAACAACACATGCTATCTCTTTAATGAACATGGAAATGAGTTAGTTCTGGTGTTTAATGCAATGCAATGCAAGAAGTGAATAGCCTATATGTTATTCTTCAATGCACAACGTTAGATCGTTTGTGCAATGCAACAACACACGTTATCTCTTTAATGAACATTGGATTGAATTAGTTCTGGTGTGCAATACAATGCAAGAAGTGCATAACCTATGTTATTCTTCAATGTACAACGTTAGATTGTTTGTGCAATGCAATGCAACAACACATATGTTATCTCTTTAATGAACATGGGATTGAGTTAGTTCTGGTGTGCAAAGCAATGCAATGCGAAAAGTTCATAACCTATATGTTGTAACGTAAACGACTCTGGGTCAATGCGAATTAGCTCAAGAATATAGGGAATTTGGGAAATATTACTAATCATAACTCATGGTCATAATTCATAATACCTCGTTCTGTAACTGGTCTAGTCATCAGTTATTCGTCCAGCGAATAAATGTAAGACTATCACAGTCAAGAAGGAGTATCCCTGTTTACAAACTCCAAGAAAGTTTATCTTCTGGCCACGAACATAAAACTTTTGGGTTTATAAATTAAAACTACTCAAAGTAGTCTATAATATAGAGCATGTAGCTTTATAGATCTTTTAATTTCATTGACTTCATAAAAAGTGGGTTTTCAAACACAGAGACAGTTAAAAGTATAAATGGGTTTATTAATAAAATGGCACAACTAGGGAGATTATATGAGCTACAAATATAAACGTACGTAAAATGCAAACAATAAAACAAACAAACATTTAAACAAACATGACGTGATCGGAATGAATGACATGAAAGAAAGAAAGCAAGAAAGAAATAAAGAGATAAGAGATAGAGGGTAACTTAATTCACAGACCTAAGTGCTAGACACCCGTAATCAGCTTTAGAGAGAGATCAAAATACTTGCACGATGTTGTACTCTTTCAGTGTGATGCTGAGAAAGGGAACGCGCGTGTGCGCGTGTCCGGCTGGTTTGCGTCTAGCTTCGTCTTCTGGGTCGTTTCGCAAAAGACGATGTAAAGGCTCACTTGAATTTAACGTTACCGAGAAAGTTAGATCATTTCCCTTTTGGAGGGGAAAGGCACGTATGAGCTTAGTTGCAAAAGAACGGCAGCTTCTACATGAGGGGAAAGTAGAACATATTCCTGGCCAAAGAGTTCTTCCCCTTTGTGTGACTGGTTGAATTAAAACAGGACGGTCAGACAGATACCAATTATGACAGGTAAATATAAGGGAAACATAACGTTACATTTATATGCATAATTACACACAAATAAAGTTTGATTAAACACACAATAAAATTGTCAGTGTTTCCGTTATGGCAAGTGAAGACACCTGGGAAACAAAGGAATACGTATCAAACATTTGAAGAGTTTTCTCTGAAAAGTTCCATGAAAAGTTCCATGTGTTGGAATGTTGGCTTGCATAGGAACTGGATAAGATGCAGCTTGTCATAAAGTTTATGACCATGTCGAGGTCGGTTTACAAGACACTATTGAGGAACCTTCTTTCAGTGAACATTTAGAATTCAAAACTATACTCTAGCAAACCACACCTCTATTATAAAGCAAAACTAATCACACATACATATCAGAAGTTATACATTCGAGAGCCATATTTCTATATGGAGTTGCACCCAAAGGATGTTTTGTGTGTGTGTGTGTGTGCTCTGGAATGTCACGCGGCTATAAAGTCACTAGGGGTTCATACTGAGCTGGGGGGATACCAGTCACACCGGCGCTGGTGAATTGCCCCGCAGGGAGTAATAATAACCAGAGCTCGTCTTCCTAAGGACAAAGAAGATGTGTTCGACACCCTCATGATTCACTTAATTTGAAAAGCAGATGTCATTGTTGCTACAATGTTATTCTTCAGTGCACAGCATTAGATCGTTTGTGCTCTGCAATGCAACAACACACGTTATCTCTTTAATGAACATTGGATTGAATTAGTTCTGGTGTGCAATACAATGCAAGAAGTGCATAGCCTGTATGTTATTCTTCTTTGCACAACATTAGATCGTTTGTGCAATGCAATGCAACAACACATATGTAATCTCTTTAATGAACATGGGAATGAGTTAGTTCTTGTGTGCAATGCAATGCAATGCAAGAAGTGCATAACCTATGTTATTCTTCAATGCACAACATTAGATCGTTTGTGCAATGCAATGCAACAACACATATGTAATCTCTTTAATGAACATGTGATTGAGTTAGTTCTGGTGTGCAATGCAATGCAATGCAAGAAATGCATAGCCTATATGTTATTTTTCAATGCACAACGTTAGATCTTTTGTGCAATGCAATGCAAGATGTTATCTCTTTAATGAAAATGGGAAGGAGTTAGTTCTGGTGTGCAATGCAATGCAAAAAGTGCATAGCCTATATGTTACTCTTCAATGCACAACGTTAGATCATTTGTGCAATGCAATGCAGCAACACATATGTTATCTCTTTAATGAACATGGGAATGAATTAGTTCTGGTGTGCAATGCAATGCAATGCAAGAAGTGCATTGCCTATATGTTACTCTTCAATGCAAAACGTTAGATCGTTTGTGCAATGCAATGCAACAACACATATGTAATCTATTTAATGAACATGAAAATGAGTTAGTTAGTTCTGGTGTGCAATGCAATGCAAAAAGTGCATAGCCTGTATGTTATTCTTCTTTGCACAACATTAGATCGTTTGTGCAATGCAATGCAACAACACATATGTAATCTCTTTAATGAACATGCGAATGAGTTCAGTTCTGGTGTGCAATGCAATGCAAGAAGTGCATAGCCTACCTGTTATTCATCAAAGCACAACGTCAGATCGTTTGTGCAATGCAATGCAACAACACATATGTAATCTCTTTAATGAACTTGGGAATGAGTTCAGGCTCAGGCTCAGACCTCAGGCTCCCTATTATAAGCTTTGGATAGCTTCTCTGGGAGACCTGATTCACACATGACTATATGTGCCATTTGGTCTGTGCCATTTGTCTTGATTTTATGTGTGGGTGAATTAATAAAGTAAAGTAAAGTAAAGTAAAGTTAGTTCTGGTGTGCAATGCAATGCAATGCAAGAACTGCATAGCCCATATGTTGCACAACATTAGATGGTTTGTGCAATGCAATGCAATAATACATATGTAATCTCTTTAATGAACTTGGGAATGAGTTAGTTCTGGTGTGCAATGCAATGCAATGCAAGACGGGAATAGCCTATATGTTATTCTTCTTTGCACAACGTTAGATCGTTTGTGCAATGCAATACAACATATTATCTATTTAATGAACATGGGAATGAGTTAGTTCTGGTGTGCAATGCAATGCAATGCAAGAAGTGCATAGCCTATATGTTATTCTTCTTTGCACAACGTTAGATGGTTTGTGCAATGCAATGCAACAACACATATTAATCTCTTTAATGAACTTGGGAATGAGTTAGTTCTGGTGTGCAATGTAATGCAATGCAATGCAAGAAGGGAATAGCCTATATGTTACGCTTCAATGCAAAACGTTAGATCGTTTGTGCAATGCAATTAAAGATGTTATCTCTTTAATGAACATCAATGCAATGCAAAGCAAGAAGTGCATTGCCTATATGTTACTCTTCAATGCAAAACGTTAGATAGTTTGTGCAATGCAATGCAACAATACATATATGTAAGCTCTTTAATGAATTTGGGATTGAGTTAGTTCTGGTGTGCAATGCAATGCAATGCAAGACGGGAATAGCCTATATGTTATTCTTCAATGCACAACGTTAGATCGTTTGTGCAATGCAATGCAACAACACATATGTTATCTCTTTAATGAAAATAAATATTATCTTTAATGTTAATAACATATTATCTATTTAATGAACATGGGAAGGAGTTAGTTCTGGTGTGCAATGCAATGCAATGCAAGAAGTGCATTGCCTATATGTTACTCTTCAATGCAAAACGTTAGATCGTTTGTGCAATGCAATGCAACAACACAAATGTTATCTCTTTAATGAACATGGGAAGGAGTTAATTTTTGTGTGCAATGTAATGCAAGAAGTGTATAGCCTATATGTTATTCTTCAGTGCACAACGTTAGATCGTTTGTGCAATGCAATACAACATATTATTTATTTAATGAACATGGGAATGAGTTAGTTCTGATGTGCAATGCAATGCAATAAAAGAAGTGCATAGCCCATATGTTGCACAACGTTAGATCGTTTGTGCAATGCAATGCAACAACACAAATGTTATCTCTTTAATGAACATGGGAAGGAGTTAGTTCTGGTGTGCAATGCAATGCAAAGCACATTAGATCTCTTTAATGAACATGGGAATGAATTAGTTCTGGTGTGCAATGCAATGCAAGAAGTGCATAGCCTATGATATTCTTCAATGCACAACGTTAGATCGTTTGTGCAATGCAATGCAACAACACATATGTTATCTCTTCAATGAACATGGGAAGGAGTTAGTTCTGGTGTGCAATGCAATGCAATGCAAGAAGTGCATAGCCTATATGTTATTCTTCAGTGCACAACGTTAGATCGTTTGTGCAATGCAATTCAAGATGTTATCTCTTTAAAGGGACACTAAGTAGGAATTTCTCCCATCTAGTGGTGAAACTGTATTTTGCATTCAAATGAATAATGCTCTCCAGCGCCTCACTTTTTCAAATGCGCGTTGCATCTACGGTAGACGTTATGTACCAAAAACCTATGACAGGATGTCTCATAATAGGACTTCGAGTTTTCCTTCGGTTGAACAGGTTTGTTATTTAAAACAAACTGAAACTTGAATCAACGAAAAAAAGAATGTTACAGTATAAATTACTGACTGTGAAAAACATTAACTATGGTAGTTAGTAGTAATGCCACCTTTATTCGTTATATTTTTGAAGTACGTGCACTGTTAGATATCATCATCATCCGTGCCTTCTCTAATGTTACTTTACTCAATAGCTGTTATTCATCAAAGAGCCTGTTTAACTTACTATGAATAGATAAATAGATATAACTATAAATGTTCTACTATCTATATAATAAAGTTCACAACCAAGCAATGAAAAATAAGCTTGTAATTAAGACCGTAACATTGACTTACCTGTCGAGAAGAAAGCAGGCAACTTCAGCATCTCTTGTTTTGAAAGCTTTCTCCTGCATTAGCTATCCCGACATTAACCCTTGTTTTTGTAATCTCCGGTCACGTTTCCTTTTACGGTCTATTTTGGACTTTTTCGATGACGAGGACTCCTTATCCTGTGACTCATATGTATGTATGAATGAACGGTGTATAAATAACCGTGCAGTGCATCCTTTTAAACTTGCCGCGGCAGTGACAAGCGCCTTTCAACTGCTCTGCTCCTTCGCTTCTGCTGGCTTCAGTCACGTGACGCTGGCTCTGAACGAAACGCGTTGGCCTAGTACTTTTTGTCCCTCTCTGCTATTATAGTTTTTCAAGATGGCGGAACTACATGGAAGCCTCCGTGGACCTACCCGTCCCATGTATATAAAGATAATAAATTCTCTGTTTACGAGGATTAGTCTGATCATTGGCATAGGTATTTGTACGCCATTGAGGGCATATTTATGAATAAAAATATTGATTTGAGATAATAAAATACCTAAAAAGCTACTTATTGTCCCTTTAATGAACATGGGAAGGAGTTAGTTCTGGTGGGCAATGCAATGCAAACAGTGCATAGCCTCTATGTTATTCTTAAGTGCACAACGTTAGATCGTTTGTGCAATGCAATGCAACAATACATATGTAATCTCTTTAATGAAGATGGGAAGGAGTTAGTTCTGGTTTGCAATGCAATAGTTCCGTCTCTTTGGATAAAAATTGATAAAAATCAATAATACGCTGAACTGTACCATGATAATATGTCCGTAACATTAGATGCATTACAACAATGCATTGACATTTACTTTTGATACTTTTTACTCTTTACTTTTAAAAACAAGTACTTCTGTACTTTTACTTAAGTAAAAATCAGTCTTTACAACTTTTACTTGTAACGGAGTAATATTTGACCAGTAGTATCTGCACTTTCACTCAAGTAAGGAAGTTGTGTACTTTGTCCACCTCTGAAAACATCTGTTCATAATCTGTGATTACACAATTCCAATACAAATAGCACCGGGAACAAGCATTACAAACTACAATAGCCTAACCAGAACTGGAACCTTTGTAAGATATGCGCTGGTCTTCACAAAAATTACATGCAGGGTTTTTAAACATCTTGTGTGGAGAAAATATTGTTTATTCTAGGCAGTATGGCAAGCCATGGCAAAAAGCAGGATAACTTGTAGGCTATAGCCTACTTGAAAAGAAAACAAATTTGCCGAGTAAAAACAGAGTTTGTGTTGTTGAACAGTAGCACCTCATTTTGTTTTGTTTTCTAGTAGTCTACAACTTGAAATATAGAGCTCATAACAAATAAAAGTTCCAGATGGACAAACATTAAATGCAAAAACCAGTGTGAATAACAATATCTTAAAATAAATAGAGTGGATACACAGATATGGCCTATTTATGAATGAAATGTCATTTAAACTGATGCAAACAGGGAAAGAGTAGAAAACACTTATTATCCTGTCGCCCCCTCTAGTGGTATGTAAGTAGTACGGCCTTCATTGCTCAGATAACGCAAGTCAATGGATTTTTTGGGAAAGGAAGTCTGACCAGTTAGAAAAGACATAAGCGAATCAGACCTGTCTGAAGGTCTGAGCTGAATTTGGTGAAGCATTAAAGTTCTAGGCGGAGTCAATTTCTCATAATAATAATTAATAATAATAATAATAATAATGTTTAAAAGCTTTCTTAAGCCAACATAATAAAGAAAACCAAGAGAAGCATCGACCAATTCAGTATGTAATGAAATTGTATTAGTTTTATAATAAAACTAATAAAGGTATGCCGTGCTCTTCAACCGACATGATTTTAATTAATCCCAAACCTGATAATTTTGTCAGTTTTAATGTACATTCACTGATTGTAGCTTCTCTCTTTTCTGTCAGAGCGTATCTGACCTTTAGAACTTATTTCTGGTCAAAGGGTCCTCAAAAGTTTTTAAACTATATAAAGTTGTAGACTCTTTCTGATGATAAATCAGCTATTCAGAGGTCCCCTTTTGACCTACTGAACATATTTTTGGTCAAAGAGTCCTCGATCTTGGGCTTTACATATTCATTGACTCCTTCTGATGCTACATAAGCCATATAGATGTCCATATCTGACCTTTTGTACTTATTTCTGGTCAATGTGTCCTCAAAATTCTTCAAACTATATAAAGTTATAGACTCCTTCTGATGATAAATCAGCTATACAGAGGTCCCCTTTTGACTTACTAAACATATTTCTGGCCAAAGAGTTCTTGAACATTATCTTACTACTACAGATTGACTTCTTGTGATGTTATATTAACCAGCCAGTAGTCTATTTTTGACCTACTGAACATATTTCTGGCCATGGTCCGTGAACATTAACTCACTATACATATAGACTGACTTCTCGAAATGTTAAATCAGGCAGACAGTAGTCCATATCTGACCTTTTGGACTTATTTCTGGTCAAAGGGTCCTCAAAAGTTTTTAAACTATATAAAGTTATAGACTCTTTCTGATGATAAATCAGCTATTCAGAGGTCCCCTTTTGACCTACCGAACATATTTTTGGTCAAAGAGTCCTCGATCTTGGGCTTTACATATTCATAGACTCCTATAAGCCATATAGATGTCCATATCTGACCTTTTGAACTTATTTCTGGTCAATGTGTCCTCAAAATTCTTCAAACTATATAAAGTTATAGACTCCTTCTGATGATAAATCAGTTATACAGAGGTCCCCTTTTGACCTACCGAACATATTTCTGGCCAAAGAGTTCTTGAACATTACCTTGCTATACTACAGATTGACTTCTTGTGATGTAATTAGCCAGACAGATATTTGTCCTACTGAACTATATTTCTGGCCCGAGTACTTGATCTTAAACTTTCGATTCATACTTCATAGTTCATATAGAAGTCCATATCTAACGTATCAAACTTATTTCTCGTCAAAGCCTCTTCAAAAGGTTTTAACAACATAAACTTATAGACTCTTATGATGTTGTATTAGCCAGACAGACATCTGACCTAGTGAACATATTTTTGGCCCAAGAATACTTGATCTTGAACTTTCTATACATACTCATTGACTCCTTCTTGTGATTCACAGGCCATACAAAAGTCCATATCTAACGTATTGAACTTATTTCTGGTCAAAGGGTCCTCAAAAGGTTGTAAACAATATAAACGTATAGACTCTTATGATGTTATATTTGCCAGACAGATATTTGACCTACTGAACATATTTCTGGCCCAAGAGTACTTGATCTTGAACTTTCTTTACATACTCATAGACTCCTTCTGATGCTTCAGAGGACATATAGAAGTCCATATCTGACCTATTGAAATTATTTCTGGTCAAAGGGTTGTCAAAAGGTTTTAAACAATATAAACTTATAGACTCCTTCTGATGTTCAATCAGCCATAGAGAGGTCCCGTTTTGACCTACTGAACATATTTCTGGCCATAAAGTTCTGTTCAGTATGTCAAAAAGGGACCCCTGAATGGCTGATTAAAATACATTTTAATCCTTTGGAGGACCCTATGGCCAGAAATAAGTTCAATAGGTCACATTTGGACTTCTATTTGGCCTCTGAAGCATCAGAAAGAGTCCATATGTATAGAAAGTTCAAGATCAAATACTCTTGGGCCAGAAATGTGTTCAGCAGGTCAAAAAGGGACCTATGTACTGCTGATTTAACATCAGAAGGAGTCTATACATTTATATTTGTTAAAACCTTTTGATGACCCTTTGACCAGAAATAAGTTCAATAGGTCAGATATGGACTTCAATGTCTCCTCTGAAGCATCAGACGTTGTCTATGAGCATGTATAGAAAGTTCAAGATCAAGTATTCTTGGGCCAGAAATATGTTCAGTAGGTCAAAAAGGGACCTCTGTATGGCTGATGGAATATCAGAGGGAGTCATTTATATTGTTTAAAACCTTTTGACGACCCTTTGCCCAAAAATAAGTTCAATAGGTCAGATATGGACTTCTATATGGAATTTGAAGCATCAGAAGGAGTCTATGAGTATGTATAGAAAGTTCTAGATCGAGTACTCTTGGGCCAGAAAAATGTTCAGTAGGTCAGATTTCTGTCTGGCTAACATAACATCATAAAAAGTCAATCTGTATGAATAGTTGGTTAATGTTCAAGAACTCTTTGGCAAGACATATGTTCAGAAGGTCAAAACGGGACCTCTGTATGGCTGATTTAACATCAGAAGGAGTCTAAAAGTTTATATACATTTTAAACCTTTGGAGGACCCTTTGCCCAAAAATAAGTTCAATAGGTCAGATATGGACTTCTATATGGATTATGAAGCATCAGAAGGAGTCTATGAGTATGTATAGAAAGTTTTAATCGAGTACTCTTGGGTCAGAAATATGTTCAGCAGGTCAGATATCTGTCTGGCTAATATAACATCATAAGAAGTCAGGCTGTATGAATAGTTATTTAATGTTCAAGAACTCTTTGGCCAGAAATATGTTCAGTAGGTCAAAAAGTCTAACATCAGAAGTCTATAAGTTTATATTGTTTAAAACCTTTTGACGACCCTTTGACCAGAAATAATTTCAATAGGTCAGATATGAACTTCTATATGTCCTCTGAAGTACAATAGGTCAGATTTGGACTTCTATATGGCCTGTGAAGTATCAGAAGGGGTATATGAGTATGTATAGAATGTTTAAGATCAAGTACTCTTGGGCCAGAAATATGTTCAGTATGTCAAAAAGGGACCTATGTATGGCTGATTTAACATCAGAAGGAGTCTAAAAGTTTAAATACATTTTAAACCTTTGGAGGACCCAATGGCCAGAAATAAGTTCAATAGGTCAGATTTGGACTTCTATATGGCCTCTGAAGCATCAGAAGGAGTCCATGAGCATGTATAGAAAGTTCAAGATCAAATACTCTTGATTTAACATCAGAAGGAGTCTATACATTTATATTGTTTAAAACTTTTAGACGACCCTTCGCCCAAAAATAAGTTCAATAGGTCAGATATGAACTTCCATATGTCCTCTGAAGCATCAGAAGGAGTCTATAAGTATGTATAGAAAATTCAAGATCAAGTACTCTTGGGCCAGAAATATGTTCAGTAGGTCAGACATCTGTCTGGCTAATATAACATGATAAGAAGTCAGGCTGTATGAATATGAAGCATCAGAAGGAGTCTATGAGTATGTATAGAAAGTTTAAGATCAAGTATTGTTGGGCCAGAAATATGTTCAGTAGGTCAAAAAGGGACCTCTGTATGGCTGATGGAATATCAGAGGGAGTCTATTCATTTATATTGTTTAAAACCTTTTGACGACCCTTTGCCCAAAAATAAGTTCAATAGGTCAGATATGGACTTCTGTATGGAATATGAAGCATCAGAAGGAGTCTATGAGTATGTATAGAAAGTTCAAGATCAAGTACTCTTGGGCCAGAAACATGTTCAGTAGGTCAGATATCTGTCTGACTAATATAACATGATAAGAAGTCAGGCTGTATGAATATGAAGCATCAGAAGGAGTATATGAGTATGTTTTGAAAGTTTAAGATCAAGTACTCTTGGGCCAGAAATATGTTCAGTATGTCAAAAAGGGACCTCTGTATGGCTGATTTAACATCAGAAGGAGTCTAAAAGTTTAAATACATTTTAATCCTTTGGAGGACCCTATGGCCAGAAATAAGTTCAATAGGTCACATTTGAAGTTCTATATGGCCTCTGAAGCATCAGAAAGAGTCCATATGTATTGAAAGTTCAAGATCAAATACTCTTGGGCCAGAAACTTGTTCAGCAGGTCAAAAAGGGACCTATGTACTGCTGATTTAACATCAGAAGGAGTCTATACATTTATATTTGTTAAAACCTTTTGATGACCCTTTGACCAGAAATAAGTTCAATAGGTCAGATATGGACTTCAATGTCTCCTCTGAAGCATCAGACTATGAGCATGTATAGAAAGTTCAAGATCAAGTATTCTTGGGCCAGAAATATGTTCAGTAGGTCAAAAAGGGACCTCTGTATGGCTGATGGAATATACAGCTGATGGAATATACATATATATGTATAATATACAATATACAATGTATAAATACATTTATATTGTTTAAAACCTTTTGACGACCCTTTGCCCAAAAATAAGTTCAATAGGTCAGATATGGACTTCTGTATGGAATATGAAGCATCAGAAGGAGTCTATGAGTATGTATAGAAAGCTCTAGATCGAGTACTCTTGTGCCAGAAAAATGTTCAGTAGGTCAGATTTCTGTCTGGCTAACATAACATCATAAAAAGTCAATCTGTATAAATAGTTGGTTAATGTTCAAGAACTCTTTGGCAAGACATATGTTCAGTAGGTCAAAACGGGACCTCTGTATGGCTGATTTATCATCAGAAGGAGTCTAAAAGTTTATATAGATTTTTAACCTTTGGAGTACCTTTTGACCAGAAATAAGTTCAATAGGTCATATTTTGAGTTCTATATGGCCTCTGAATCATTAGAAGGAGTACATGAGTATGTATAGAATGTTTAAGATCAAGTACTCTTGGGCCAGAAATATGTTCATATGTCAAAAAGGGACCTATGTATGGCTGATGGAATATCAGAGGGAGTCTATACATTTATATTGTTTAAAACCTTTTGACGACCCTTTGCCCAAAAATAAGTTCAATAGGTCAGATATGGACTTCTATATGGAATTTGAAGCATCAGAAGGAGTCTATGAGTATGTATAGAAAGTTCTAGATCGAGTACTCTTGGGCCAGAAAAATGTTCAGTAGGTCAGATTTCTGTCTGGCTAACATAACATCATAAAAAGTCAATCTGTATGAATAGTTGGTTAATGTTCAAGAACTCTTTGGCAAGACATATGTTCAGAAGGTCAAAACGGGACCTCTGTATGGCTGATTTAACATCAGAAGGAGTCTAAAAGTTTATATACATTTTAAACCTTTGGAGGACCCTTTGCCCAAAAATAAGTTCAATAGGTCAGATATGGACTTCTATATGGATTATGAAGCATCAGAAGGAGTCTATGAGTATGTATAGAAAGTTTTAATCGAGTACTCTTGGGTCAGAAATATGTTCAGCAGGTCAGATATCTGTCTGGCTAATATAACATCATAAGAAGTCAGGCTGTATGAATAGTTATTTAATGTTCAAGAACTCTTTGGCCAGAAATATGTTCAGTAGGTCAAAAAGTCTAACATCAGAAGTCTATAAGTTTATATTGTTTAAAACCTTTTGACGACCCTTTGACCAGAAATAATTTCAATAGGTCAGATATGAACTTCTATATGTCCTCTGAAGTACAATAGGTCAGATTTGGACTTCTATATGGCCTGTGAAGTATCAGAAGGGGTATATGAGTATGTATAGAATGTTTAAGATCAAGTACTCTTGGGCCAGAAATATGTTCAGTATGTCAAAAAGGGACCTATGTATGGCTGATTTAACATCAGAAGGAGTCTAAAAGTTTAAATACATTTTAAACCTTTGGAGGACCCAATGGCCAGAAATAAGTTCAATAGGTCAGATTTGGACTTCTATATGGCCTCTGAAGCATCAGAAGGAGTCCATGAGCATGTATAGAAAGTTCAAGATCAAATACTCTTGATTTAACATCAGAAGGAGTCTATACATTTATATTGTTTAAAACTTTTAGACGACCCTTCGCCCAAAAATAAGTTCAATAGGTCAGATATGAACTTCCATATGTCCTCTGAAGCATCAGAAGGAGTCTATAAGTATGTATAGAAAATTCAAGATCAAGTACTCTTGGGCCAGAAATATGTTCAGTAGGTCAGACATCTGTCTGGCTAATATAACATGATAAGAAGTCAGGCTGTATGAATATGAAGCATCAGAAGGAGTCTATGAGTATGTATAGAAAGTTTAAGATCAAGTATTGTTGGGCCAGAAATATGTTCAGTAGGTCAAAAAGGGACCTCTGTATGGCTGATGGAATATCAGAGGGAGTCTATTCATTTATATTGTTTAAAACCTTTTGACGACCCTTTGCCCAAAAATAAGTTCAATAGGTCAGATATGGACTTCTGTATGGAATATGAAGCATCAGAAGGAGTCTATGAGTATGTATAGAAAGTTCAAGATCAAGTACTCTTGGGCCAGAAACATGTTCAGTAGGTCAGATATCTGTCTGACTAATATAACATGATAAGAAGTCAGGCTGTATGAATATGAAGCATCAGAAGGAAGTAGTACTTATGGGGGACATTGTGTCAAAATGATTTACGACTTTGACCTTTGACCTTGTGGCAGGTTGAACTTCCGGTGACCTTTATGATTGACAGGTTGAACTTCCGGAATGAGGTCATGGGATTAACCTTTGCCCTTCCTCCCTATCGATCATGTTATATGACAGTTAGTTTTGAACTATGACCTATGTAGGACTAAATCATAATTTTTTGACGGGTAGTTTTAATTATATTAACAGAACAGATGTTTTTTGCCGTTTGTTTGAACTTTGTCCCAGTTATGTGTGTGTGCGTGTGTGGTTATATGGCTTGTGTCAGAGACCTGCGCCCCCACCGCAGTGAAAGTGAGAAGCGTATGTCACACAAAATAATCTCATCCTTTAAAATAAAACATACATTGAAACCAATTATTTTAGATGAATAAAAGTGTATAAAATAAAAAGCTACTAAAACCTATTATTTTAGAGAGTTGAAAAGTATGTCCATACCATTGACGTCCACAAAAATAATTAACCTAAAGTTGAAAAACATACATTTAAAAAGCGTTTAAAAAGCTTACTAAAACCAATTATTTTAGATAAAAATTACATAAACAATGTACTCTTTAAAAGTGTATAATCTAAATCAATTTAAGGTTGAAAAAAACATTTAGTTATTTCACATTCCTATCCTTTATATAATTTATAATATAAATTATATAATAATTATCATGCTAAAGTTCTTTTTAAAAGTGTATAATATAAATTATATAATGTAAAGCAATTGAACTAAAGGTTGAAAAACATTCTATCCTTTAAAAGTATATAATGGAATGCTTACACAATATATCTTACTAAAAAGAATAAAAATAAAAATCTTCTTACATGTTTGTAAGTCTGGACGGTCTCTGACTTCAGTGATCAAGATATCAGGGGCTGAAATTATTTCAAAGTTTAAATGATATCTTGTTAAAAAATTGTTTTAAATTGAATACATTATTAAAAGTTGTAATAGAGTTGTTAAATTATTAAAAAGTGGAAATACAAAAAGACTTTCTTCCTGAATGAGCTTACCCTGTCTCAAAACATAAGGGAGCCGTGCGCGTGTCTGTGTCCGTCTATGCGCGCCTCCTCTTCCTGCGAGCTCTGACCCCCCTCCTTACAGTGTAACTGTCAAGTGAATCTCACACTAACAAAAGTTGAAACCATGTCTTTAAAAGTATAATATAAATATCTTATTGATCCAATTGTTTTAGTTTTAGATGAATAAAAGTATATAAAAAAGCTTACTAAAACCAATTATTTTAGTTTTAGATGAATAAAAGTATACAAAATAAAAAGCTTAATAAAACCAATTGTTTGTTTTAGATGAATAAAATCATCTTACCTTATTTTAGAGAGAGAGTTGAAGTATATCCTACCATTCATGTCCACAAAAATAATTAAACTAAAGTTGAAAAACATACCTTTAAAAGTGTATAATATAAAATAAAATATCTTGCTAAAGTTGAAAAACATACCGTTCCTTAAAAGTATAATATAAATATCTTATTGATCCAACTATTTTAGTTTTAGATGAATAAAAAATGACTGAGTTAAAATTAACACATCAATGTCCATATTGATGCCCACAAAAATAATTAAACTATAGTTGAAAAACATACCTTTATAAATGTAATGGTTATAAAATAATTTTACTAAGGTTGAAAAAATATTCTGTTCTTTTTAAAAGAATATAAAATAAAAAGCTTACTAAAACCAATTCATTCAGCTGAATAAATAAAATCATCTTACCTTATTTTAGAAAGTTGAAGTATACCATTGATGTCCACAAAAATGCAATGTATGAATGGATTCAAAATTGTTTTACACAACTGAATTCACAGTCATTCCTGAAAGACCTCACACTGTCTCAAAACATAGGGAGGCGTGCGGTATGTGTGTCAAAAAGTAAAACACACGTGTCTGTGTCTGTGTGTGTGTGTGTGTGTGTGTGTGTGTGTGTGTCTATGCGCGCCCCCCTTCACGTGAGCTTTGACCCCTCTCCTTCGCATACCAAAGCACAGTGAGGAAGGGGTTTCCTAATATCACACTCACAAAAGTTGAAAAACATACTGTTCCTTAAAAGTGTATAAATAAAATGGTTATATAAATATACTGAAACCAATTATTTTAGATGAATAAATAAAATTCATCTTACATGTTTAGAGTTACAACTCTTGAACTTACGTGTTCAAGAAGCTGTTGAGAGCTATAAATCACAGAGGTTCTCTCTCACACCAGCGTCTCTGACTCAGAGGAGTGTATTCAGTGATGGGATGAGACATTTTGAATGGTGTGTTAAACTTATAATCCTAAAAGTTTAAATGACATCTTTTAAAAATAAAAGTTTATAAAACTTTTAATAAAAACTTTAATAAATTATTAAAAGTCTTAAAACAAATATTCTACAACGATGGTCTGTGGAAAAATTTGACTTGCACTTAAAGTATTTTTATTTATTTATCATGGGTATGTAAAATCATTTGAAATTTGAAGCGTCACAAGTCATCTCACGCCTGTGAAATATTCAATAATTTCTTAAGTTGTATCTGTGAGAAAATGACAACCACATAGGCCTATCTTCAGAGAGAGCAACCATGAAAACATTTAGAAACTGGGAATCTTCCAGAAATAAGGTCCTTCCGATCAGCGCTGAGAAAGAAGTTACTTGACAATAATGATAGCTTCAGGATATCGGATGACAGATGAGCCTCTGTGCATCGTGTCAGAGCGTATGTCATGTTAGTGACTTTCCATACTAAATTTATTTCAAATCGTAAAAGTTTAAATATTGTTTAAATTAAATCTTTAAAGTTTGAATACATACTCATCTTCTATTTATCTTTTAGAAGTCTTGTGTATGATATAAATTATTTTGTTTAACGGTGACCTAAAGTATAATTGTTATTAAACAATGTCTGGTCAAAACTTTAGGTGGTCGTCTTAAATCTCATTTATATGAAAAAGATTCAATCAGCATTTTTTTTGTCCATCTGGGGGTTTAAATTTTTATGGTGGGGGTTTTCCATAGCTGTCCCGTACACCTAAAAACGACCATCACAGAAAACTACATTTAAAAAAAAAAGTGAAATAAATAAATAATTGAATAAAATGTAAACAAAGTTTTAGCTAAATAAAAACACCTTGCATTTCCAGAGAGGCGAAGTAGTTCTTTATGCACTGATAAAAATAATCCAAAAAAGCAAATAGTTTAAGTTGTCATAAACAGAGCAAAAAAAAAAAAAATCCTTCAGTGATAAACTACAGTGTGAACTGAAGCTTCAGACCCTCACAGAGACTAGAGGAGGAGTTACAGACCAGATGAGTCTCGGGGGACAATGTCACAGTAAATTTAGTCTGCTAACGCCTTTCCAGAGTACATCCAGAGTTTACACTAATTTCATTTAAAAGCATAACCTTAAAAGTTTAATCAAATCTTTAAAAGTTTTATTAAAATCATATCTTCTTAGAAGATTTATGTATTATTGTTACTAAGCAGCGTCTGTCCAAAAACTTTAGATTGTTACATACAACATACAACAGACAACATGAAACATGTTGTCAAAGTTTGTCACAATGTTTTTTAAGAAATCCGAGGACTCGACATTGCTCTAATTTAGACTAGGTTGTATCATTTGGAAAATCAAAGTAAAAAATCACACATCGTCTTAATTCAAAGCATGATCTTACTTTTTCTACGGTAGCTATGATCTATTACACGTATAAGATGTATAAGATCATATCTCCCGAACTAGGGTGAAACCCTTTACTGAGAATATACCACCGGTCATCTACTCAAAATATATGTAGAAGTTTCAAATGTTAGCATTTGTTGATGGTGGCCGCGTGAACAGACTTTGGGGAGAGCTATAGCAGAAAGCATGCCCTTTGACCTCCTCGATTTTGGAGGCTTTTTTGTTAAAGATTTCTCCCATCTACTCTCTTTTTTTTTTTACTTTGGTAAATGTGTCAAGAAGCTATGACAACGTGTCTTCCGATAGCGCTTCGAGTTTAATTGTACATGTTCTACCGTTCTATATAATGATTTACACAACCAAGCTTGTCATTTAGACCGTAACTTTGACTTACCCGTCGAGAAGAAAGCAGGCAACTTCCCTTTCAAAATCTTTCTCCTTCATTAGCTCTTTTTCACCTGGGAAAAGCTATCCCGATATTTATTTACATACCGATAAATTAAATTTGAATTTAATTAAAACTTCTCCTGTGGCTCGGCATAACTATGATCCAGCATTATATTGTACCGTGCAGTGCAGCCTTTCAAATGTGCCGCGGGAAGTATCAATGTCTCCCATATGGTCTAGCGGTTAGGATTCCTGGTTTTCATCCAGGCTGCCCGGGTTCGACTCCCGGTATGGGAAGACAATTTTTTTTACATTGCCAACAAAATTCAAGTTATTCAAGTTCATCAATAATCATTTTTAGTAATTCATAGTCTTAGAGGCCTACACGAACTGCAGAAACAAGCAGTTTCTTGAAGATTCAGTACTGAATCATTTTCACAAATACAATTATATTGAATTCAGAAAATTTCACTATGGAATACTTTATCATAATTTTAATTTAGTACGTCATCATTTCATCTCATAATTATGACGCATAGTCATAATTTCAACTTTTTTAAGTCATCATTTCGACTTGTCATAATTATTACTTAATCCAGAATTACAATTTTTGTCAATGACGCCTTTTTAATGTAATACTTAAAACGTTTTTAAGTCATAATTTGGTTGTTGACTATAGTAGTGTTGAGTTAGGCTAGTGCTTTTTGTCCCTCTCTGCTCTTTTTCAAGATGGCGGAACGACACGGAAGCCTCCTTGGACTTACCCGTCCCATGTAAATAAAGATTAGAAATTAACTCAGATCATTGGCACAGATCATTTTACACCCATGAGGACTTATTTTATGAATACAGACAATGATTTTAGCTAATAAAAAAACTTTAGTTTCAGATGTTTAAATGACAACATACCATTTTTCAATCTACACATGAGAGACCTTCAGAAGTTTCAGAAGGCCTTCAACGGCTTAGGTCCGTTGGCGAAAACACTGCATGTGTAAGGTTGTTTTCCAGATTTTCACCCAAAATCAAATACTGTATGACACTTTTCAAAGTTAGAATAAAAAGACCTGTTGTGTTCTGACACAAGGCCATTAACCGGTTCTTTTTTTTTTGTTGCTTATTTCTACAAACATTATCATGGTTTTGTTTAATCGTATTCATATTTATCAGGTTGATGTTTAGTTTAGATGTGGATGGCTAAGTTTCAGGCATAGTGCAACCAGATTTATCTAACATCTCACAATGCAAAACGTTGTAAATAAACATGTTCAAACTGTAATTTAACCATATTTTATTAATATTATGTTGATTTAAAGTTTTTGTTATTAACTAATACCTTTATCTTTTAACTAACATCTGACCCCAAATAAACAGATAATGGAATGTTCACAATCTACACTATACAGTTAGATATTCTCCTACTTGTATCTTTGGGCGTATTTTGTCACACCGTAGTGATGCAAAGTTCCACACCCTATGGACTAACTTTAAAAACAAAACAAAATACTCTCTATATATATAAAACATACACAAATAATTACTTAACTAAGCAACTGTTTCTTAAATGATCAGACACTCACCGCACCGATGTTAACTTCACCATATATTGTGTTTTCTACCATGATTGTAGTAACTATTGTCCCACCATTCTTCTGGTCAATTGTTAAGTTAAGCTGATTAGGGATCTGAATTAATGGCTGTCCGAATGATGTAGAATTATTATGCAGTCGTTGTGGAAGGTTGTTAGGCTGTTGATTTGTCATGTTTCCAGAATGTGTTTGAATGCTCAGCGTCTGAACGTCACCATCTGTTAAAAAATGTACATTTTTTAAGAAGATTGAAGATTGAGAAACATATTGACTACTAACAAAGTAAATTATAAATCTTTTCCTACGTTTGATGTTCTTTTTTCTGATTTTTTTCACTATGGACTTGATCCTTTTTAATGCTGTTTTCTCTCCATATTTATTCTGTAGTTCCTCTACTGTGTCTTCCAACCTCCCTGTTGTTCTTCTCCAGCTGTGCTAACCAAAGACAAACAGTTAGAAGAATATAATGTATGTACAGCAAAAATAAAGTTGGTCATTAGTTGTTAGGGTTAGATACACCTGTAGACACATTCATACACCCGTTCGCCTGTTTTCATTTAGCATACACCAGAGTTCAAACATTCACTTTTTCAAAGGTCGGATAAGCTCATAAATATGGCAACCGGCTGATGCTGCAGGTGTTAGAGCACATGATGGACGGTGAACAGACGCACAGCAGGTTAAACCAGAGTTAAAACAATAGTCTATGTTAGGACAATAGTATCTGATAATAGCTGATAACGGTCATAAAGTACGAGATAAGGTGCAAGTAGCTAAACTAAACATTTCATATTTGACAGAATACAACGACAAAAATAATCAAAATAATCAACTTTTTTCTAATTTCTTTTTTCTAAATTGTGATTTAATGTGAGAGGAGAAGAAACACATAACAGCCATTTTCATCATATTAATAATGAATGTGTACAATTTAATAAACATATTTACCTAACATCCATAGCCTTCAGTAAATTAAGGCTAAGTTCCTTTTTGTGGACAAAGTGAACTTTGGAGCGCTTAAAATTGTCATTTGGAACTCTTTTATCAAAAAATATGTTGATAATGATTAGTTATGCCAAATGATAGTTTGGCATGGGATTGTGTGTCCATAGGTTAGTGAGAGAGCGAAATACTTTTATTATAGAAATGCCTATTTTTTATTCTATTCTTTAATCCATGCATAAAATAGGTTTTTATACCTGCTCAAGTACTTCTTGATGAGTTTCTTCTGTATTAAACAGCGAATCTTCTCAGTCAGATCGTCGCAAGATCTCAGGAATCCTCTCACACTGCTCGTGTTCACGAGCTCCATCGCTGCACTTGTGTGTATGACTCGAACAATTCAAACATCCATAATGCGCGCCAAAACAGCAGCGCGGAGATGTGAAGCTTTCCTGATGACAACACCCTATTCAGCCCCTCCAGTGGGGCGGACCCCAGCCTGATAAATATTTCAGGACATTGCACGCTCTACTCTAGCTCTACTAGCCTCGGACTGCTGCGCTACTGCATCATCTCATTGATCAAAAGTTGAAAGTCCTGTTTGTCTGAGCCTGACGCAAACTTCTGACCCACAAACTTCCGACCCAAAAACACAAGGCACGATTGTACCGCAAGGACTCAGGAGATTGCAGGAACATTCTAGGAACGAAAAGTGGGAAAAAAATTCGAAAAGCTGAAAAAAATGGCGACGCAAAACCTGATGGAGAACGACTCCCCGTTGAGTTCTGGCGATACGGGGTACAATTATCCTCCGGTGTGTGAGTGCGCCACGGGCAAAGAGTGTCGTTTAAGAGCTGCGCTGGACTCTATGTTTAAAGATCATTTTAGAGGCCAAATGGTTGGCTTGATGCACAGGATCATCGACGCTGCGTGTGATATGAAAAAAAATTGTGCGCAGGATACCAAACGTGTGACAAATCTCAAAAATGAAATGGATGACGTAAGAGGTTTGATAAAGTCATGGCCTGATGTAACCCCCATGTTTTTTAACAGCAAAGAGCCGATCGGCGTAATCCTCAGAAAAGTTCTGGATGTGTTGCGTTCATGTTCTGACGAATTCGAAATCACAGAGATACTCGCTATTTGGACATTTGTAACAGATCTCTGTGTGTCACTGGTGTCAAAAAATGCAAAAACTGACGTTGGTGAATTAGTTGAAAGTCTGGTCAACTATACCCTGGAGCAAGACATGATAGCCTGCGGATATTTTCTATTCTGGTTAGACCATCTGTAAATGTAATGCTGGTCTATCATTTTCTTCAATGTATGAAAGTATAATGTTGAAATAAAAAAATTACAAAAAGACTATTGCGGTCATGTCTGAGCTCATAAAAATTGTATTATAATAATAATATTTAGAATACTATATGATTTAAAAGATTAAATATTTGTTTTCTGCATTTTAATTACTGTATTCCCGAGGCGGCAATACAGTTGTATCATATCAAATGATACAACTAATTTGCCCGCCGTGTACAGAGCATAAGAAAGGACATTTTGTGGTGTTGTTCTTGTTCTCATTACATTTTTTAATAAGATGATGTGTTCTGTCATGGACGACTAGACACTAGGCATGGGATGTCCGGCAGAGAGAAGGGCTTGAGTCTTCATCCAGAGCCTTCATCAAAAGTGCCTTTTCCCCGCTTCGCAACGAAGCCATCCTCTTTCCGCCCCTGCGACACCCGTAACATCGACCACCACGGCATCCGTTTCAGGCCAAATGGAGGATCGGGTGGGTTACTTAAACATGGCATTCAGCAACCTGACCCTCTCCAGACCCATTTCCTCCCGTGGAGTTGAGGATATGTCTCACCAGCGCCCTCCGGCTTGTCAGAATCCTGACATGCGTCGGGAACAGGAACGCCTTGACACCTTTCAGAATTGGACTCTTGCACCAGTAGCTCCGGCCGAGCTTGCCAAAAGTGGTTTCTACTACCTTGGCCAGGGCGACAGAGTGGCTTGCTTCAGTTGTGGAGGCCAGCTTAGCAACTGGGAACCGGGAGATCTGGCAGTATCAGAACACCAGAGGCATTACCCCAACTGCCGCTTCGTTCGAGGTGACCGTGCAGATAATGTACCTTTATCTGGTGGCGGTCTTTCCAATGGATCGGCAATGCAACAGTGTGAAGACAGGTTGCTCACATTTGTCTACTGGCCCTCAAGAATAACTGTTCGACCAGACCAATTGGCTAAGGCTGGTTTTTACTATGTTGGTCGTAATGATGACGTGAAGTGCTTTTGTTGCGATGGTGGACTCAGATGTTGGGAGTCTGGTGATGATCCATGGGTAGAACATGCCAAGTGGTTTCCAAGATGTGAATACCTGCTGCAAGAAAAGGGCCAAGAGTTTGTTCATCAGATTCAAGCAAGATTTCCAAGACTATTTGAGCAGCTATTGACTAATGGAGACAGCGACTCAAGAGAATTTGTGAGAGAACAAGAGAACAATCCTGTGGTGAAGTCTGCTTTAGAGATGGAATTTGAGTGTGGCCTGATGGTCCAGACAAATGAAGCAGCATCACCGAGTCAAGATCTTTCAGACTTGCCTATGGAGGAACAGTTAAGAAGACTTCAAGAGGAGCGCACCTGCAAAGTTTGCATGGATAAGGAAGTGAACATTGTCTTCATCCCCTGTGGTCACCTAGTTGTGTGCAAAGAATGTGCGCCTTCTCTGAGCAAGTGCCCCATATGTAGAGGATTGGTCAAAGGCGCCGTCCGTACTTTCCTATCATAAAGTTTTCCTATCATTTGGATTTAACTTGATGCATAAAAACAATCCAGTGACAACAGTGACAACAGTTTTTGGATTTACAAACATTCAGAAAGTAGTTAGGATGCGCATGCTTTAAGTTAAGAATAATTTTGCGCAGGCTTTAAGTTAATTTGACCTACAAGATGTTGAAGTTTATAGACCTTTAGCGTATTGAGTTAAAATTAAAACGTGATATCCATATTGCATCATTACCGAATTCAGGGCTGTTTAATAACTTCAATAGTGATCAAGCACCAGCTGATTTAAGTTTTTCTTCAAACAAAAGTAATTTTCTGATAAATCTTCGTACACCTACATGTGTTTTGTTGTATGCACAGATTTTGAGTATCGCTTATAGAAAGAGGCGTCCTTGTCTTTATTTTTAAAAACCTAGAACCAGAGAACAGAGAACCTTGTGCGGCATATCCGCATAAAGGGTTAACATATACATTTTAGCATTATTTAAAAACTAGGATGATATAATAATATAATGTAAATGTCTCACGTGAAGATTTGATCAAATTAAGCCAATTCATGCGAATACTGTCGTATATGAACAAAGAGATATATAACAAATATGATATCCGGGGGGAAAGTGTAAAGAAAACGCCATACAAAACATTACAATCACACCCGGCAATTCGATAAGTGTTAAAAGTGTAAGGAAAATAGACAAGCTACAATAGATTGAGAATGGTGATGTTAAACAATTTCAAAATCTTTTAAACAAAGTCTTGTTTCAGAGTCGATATGCTCCGGTGAAAACTATGTGAACTTTGATGAGGCCGAGAACAATAGCGCTTTTATTTAACAATTATTTTCAATAATATTGAAAAACGGTTCAATAATGTTCAATATAAACAAGAATCCAGGTATAAACAAGATATAATAGTTAGACGATTTATCTAACGCTTGAAATTGACGATAGGTTAAAATATTTCGGCATTCTACCGAATAAAAAGAAGATCATAAAAAGAAGAACAATTATTAAGACACAACGTCTGTTTTCTGGATCGGGCCTAAAAGACGGATGCCTAAAACTCTGGTGTGGACGGAATAAAAAATGAATCACCCCTTTTCACATGAATATAACACTTATCAACCGTAATTCATTAGCTTAACCATTGTTTAGCGACACACACACAAAATAAGTGTGTAATAATAATAACAAAATAAGTGTAATAGTTAGACGAGTTTGAAGCGTAATAGGTAACAGAAAAACAGCAATACTCATCTTTGTTTCGTAGACATAGCAGAAAGATTTAGTCAAACACTATCGTGTAGAAGGATCTATAATGTATAGGATACATTCCTAACATGTTTGACCACGCTCTATGTACTTTTTGCAAACTGTACAAAAACAAAAAGAAACAAGATGTCAATGACAGACATTCAAAACGGATCACTATAGTGGCTTTTTTGTATTTGTTTTAAATGGCTCATGATGATGAAGAATTAGAATTAGAATTTACTTTTGTGGAATTTTACCTGCAGGTTTTACCAAAGTGTGGAACTTTGTATAATATGCCTCTCGGTGCAATAGTCAGATGTGATTCTGTTGTAATAGTTTGTGTGATTCGTATTTGTGTGATTGATATCAATTTAGTCAAACTATCGCTTAAATTCTTAAGCGTCATTTATTTCTATAAACGGCTCTCAAAGAAACGTCTTCACTTAAAACACACACAGTCCAACATACAACATGTGAAACAGTGTCGCCTACTATCTGAACAAGATGACTAAATCTAGCGGAGTAATAAACTTTTGTGTATTTATTTGTGTATCACAAATTCTTAGTAATTTGTTCTTTTTGAATCTTACATGGACATTCCTGTATAAATATTATGTTTTAAAGTTAGTCCATAGTCTTTACAAGAGTGTGACAAAATACGCCCAAAGATACAAGTAGGAGAATATCTAACTGTATAGTGTAGATTGTGAACATTCCATTATCTGTTTATTTGGGGTCAGATGTTAGTTAAAAGATAAAGGTATTAGTTAATAACAAAAACTTTAAATCAACATAATATTAATAAAATATGGTTAAATTACAGTTTGAACATGTTTATTTACAACGTTTTGCATTGTGAGATGTTAGATAAATCTGGTTGCACTATGCCTGAAACTTAGCCATCCACATCTAAACTAAACATCAACCTGATAAATATGAATACGATTAAACAAAACCATGATAATGTTTGTAGAAATAAGCAACAAAAAAAAAAGAACCGGTTAATGGCCTTGTGTCAGAACACAACAGGTCTTTTTATTCTAACTTTGAAAAGTGTCATACAGTATTTGATTTTGGGTGAAAATCTGGAAAACAACCTTACACATGCAGTGTTTTCGCCAACGGACCTAAGCCGTTGAAGGCCTTCTGAAACTTCTGAAGGTCTCTCATGTGTAGATTGAAAAATGGTATGTTGTCATTTAAACATCTGAAACTAAAGTTTTTTTATTAGCTAAAATCATTGTCTGTATTCATAAAATAAGTCCTCATGGGTGTAAAATGATCTGTGCCAATGATCTGAGTTAATTTCTAATCTTTATTTACATGGGACGGGTAAGTCCAAGGAGGCTTCCGTGTCGTTCCGCCATCTTGAAAAAGAGCAGAGAGGGACAAAAAGCACTAGCCTAACTCAACACTACTATAGTCAACAACCAAATTATGACTTAAAAACGTTTTAAGTATTACATTAAAAAGGCGTCATTGACAAAAATTGTAATTCTGGATTAAGTAATAATTATGACAAGTCGAAATGATGACTTAAAAAAGTTGAAATTATGACTATGCGTCATAATTATGAGATGAAATGATGACGTACTAAATTAAAATTATGATAAAGTATTCCATAGTGAAATTTTCTGAATTCAATATAATTGTATTTGTGAAAATGATTCAGTACTGAATCTTCAAGAAACTGCTTGTTTCTGCAGTTCGTGTAGGCCTCTAAGACTATGAATTACTAAAAATGATTATTGATGAACTTGAATAACTTGAATTTTGTTGGCAATGTAAAAAAAATTGTCTTCCCATACCGGGAGTCGAACCCGGGCAGCCTGGATGAAAACCAGGAATCCTAACCGCTAGACCATATGGGAGACATTGATACTTCCCGCGGCACATTTGAAAGGCTGCACTGCACGGTACAATATAATGCTGGATCATAGTTATGCCGAGCCACAGGAGAAGTTTTAATTAAATTCAAATTTAATTTATCGGTATGTAAATAAATATCGGGATAGCTTTTCCCAGGTGAAAAAGAGCTAATGAAGGAGAAAGATTTTGAAAGGGAAGTTGCCTGCTTTCTTCTCGACGGGTAAGTCAAAGTTACGGTCTAAATGACAAGCTTGGTTGTGTAAATCATTATATAGAACGGTAGAACATGTACAATTAAACTCGAAGCGCTATCGGAAGACACGTTGTCATAGCTTCTTGACACATTTACCAAAGTAAAAAAAAAAAGAGAGTAGATGGGAGAAATCTTTAACAAAAAAGCCTCCAAAATCGAGGAGGTCAAAGGGCATGCTTTCTGCTATAGCTCTCCCCAAAGTCTGTTCACGCGGCCACCATCAACAAATGCTAACATTTGAAACTTCTACATATATTTTGAGTAGATGACCGGTGGTATATTCTCAGTAAAGGGTTTCACCCTAGTTCGGGAGATATGATCTTATACATCTTATACGTGTAATAGATCATAGCTACCGTAGAAAAAGTAAGATCATGCTTTGAATTAAGACGATGTGTGATTTTTTACTTTGATTTTCCAAATGATACAACCTAGTCTAAATTAGAGCAATGTCGAGTCCTCGGATTTCTTAAAAAACATTGTGACAAACTTTGACAACATGTTTCATGTTGTCTGTTGTATGTTGTATGTAACAATCTAAAGTTTTTGGACAGACGCTGCTTAGTAACAATAATACATAAATCTTCTAAGAAGATATGATTTTAATAAAACTTTTAAAGATTTGATTAAACTTTTAAGGTTATGCTTTTAAATGAAATTAGTGTAAACTCTGGATGTACTCTGGAAAGGCGTTAGCAGACTAAATTTACTGTGACATTGTCCCCCGAGACTCATCTGGTCTGTAACTCCTCCTCTAGTCTCTGTGAGGGTCTGAAGCTTCAGTTCACACTGTAGTTTATCACTGAAGGATTTTTTTTTTTTTTGCTCTGTTTATGACAACTTAAACTATTTGCTTTTTTGGATTATTTTTATCAGTGCATAAAGAACTACTTCGCCTCTCTGGAAATGCAAGGTGTTTTTATTTAGCTAAAACTTTGTTTACATTTTATTCAATTATTTATTTATTTCACTTTTTTTTTTAAATGTAGTTTTCTGTGATGGTCGTTTTTAGGTGTACGGGACAGCTATGGAAAACCCCCACCATAAAAATTTAAACCCCCAGATGGACAAAAAAAATGCTGATTGAATCTTTTTCATATAAATGAGATTTAAGACGACCACCTAAAGTTTTGACCAGACATTGTTTAATAACAATTATACTTTAGGTCACCGTTAAACAAAATAATTTATATCATACACAAGACTTCTAAAAGATAAATAGAAGATGAGTATGTATTCAAACTTTAAAGATTTAATTTAAACAATATTTAAACTTTTACGATTTGAAATAAATTTAGTATGGAAAGTCACTAACATGACATACGCTCTGACACGATGCACAGAGGCTCATCTGTCATCCGATATCCTGAAGCTATCATTATTGTCAAGTAACTTCTTTCTCAGCGCTGATCGGAAGGACCTTATTTCTGGAAGATTCCCAGTTTCTAAATGTTTTCATGGTTGCTCTCTCTGAAGATAGGCCTATGTGGTTGTCATTTTCTCACAGATACAACTTAAGAAATTATTGAATATTTCACAGGCGTGAGATGACTTGTGACGCTTCAAATTTCAAATGATTTTACATACCCATGATAAATAAATAAAAATACTTTAAGTGCAAGTCAAATTTTTCCACAGACCATCGTTGTAGAATATTTGTTTTAAGACTTTTAATAATTTATTAAAGTTTTTATTAAAAGTTTTATAAACTTTTATTTTTAAAAGATGTCATTTAAACTTTTAGGATTATAAGTTTAACACACCATTCAAAATGTCTCATCCCATCACTGAATACACTCCTCTGAGTCAGAGACGCTGGTGTGAGAGAGAACCTCTGTGATTTATAGCTCTCAACAGCTTCTTGAACACGTAAGTTCAAGAGTTGTAACTCTAAACATGTAAGATGAATTTTATTTATTCATCTAAAATAATTGGTTTCAGTATATTTATATAACCATTTTATTTATACACTTTTAAGGAACAGTATGTTTTTCAACTTTTGTGAGTGTGATATTAGGAAACCCCTTCCTCACTGTGCTTTGGTATGCGAAGGAGAGGGGTCAAAGCTCACGTGAAGGGGGGCGCGCATAGACACACACACACACACACACACACACACACACACAGACACAGACACGTGTGTTTTACTTTTTGACACACATACCGCACGCCTCCCTATGTTTTGAGACAGTGTGAGGTCTTTCAGGAATGACTGTGAATTCAGTTGTGTAAAACAATTTTGAATCCATTCATACATTGCATTTTTGTGGACATCAATGGTATACTTCAACTTTCTAAAATAAGGTAAGATGATTTTATTTATTCAGCTGAATGAATTGGTTTTAGTAAGCTTTTTATTTTATATTCTTTTAAAAAGAACAGAATATTTTTTCAACCTTAGTAAAATTATTTTATAACCATTACATTTATAAAGGTATGTTTTTCAACTATAGTTTAATTATTTTTGTGGGCATCAATATGGACATTGATGTGTTAATTTTAACTCAGTCATTTTTTATTCATCTAAAACTAAAATAGTTGGATCAATAAGATATTTATATTATACTTTTAAGGAACGGTATGTTTTTCAACTTTAGCAAGATATTTTATTTTATATTATACACTTTTAAAGGTATGTTTTTCAACTTTAGTTTAATTATTTTTGTGGACATGAATGGTAGGATATACTTCAACTCTCTCTCTAAAATAAGGTAAGATGATTTTATTCATCTAAAACAAACAATTGGTTTTATTAAGCTTTTTATTTTGTATACTTTTATTCATCTAAAACTAAAATAATTGGTTTTAGTAAGCTTTTTTATATACTTTTATTCATCTAAAACTAAAACAATTGGATCAATAAGATATTTATATTATACTTTTAAAGACATGGTTTCAACTTTTGTTAGTGTGAGATTCACTTGACAGTTACACTGTAAGGAGGGGGGTCAGAGCTCGCAGGAAGAGGAGGCGCGCATAGACGGACACAGACACGCGCACGGCTCCCTTATGTTTTGAGACAGGGTAAGCTCATTCAGGAAGAAAGTCTTTTTGTATTTCCACTTTTTAATAATTTAACAACTCTATTACAACTTTTAATAATGTATTCAATTTAAAACAATTTTTTAACAAGATATCATTTAAACTTTGAAATAATTTCAGCCCCTGATATCTTGATCACTGAAGTCAGAGACCGTCCAGACTTACAAACATGTAAGAAGATTTTTATTTTTATTCTTTTTAGTAAGATATATTGTGTAAGCATTCCATTATATACTTTTAAAGGATAGAATGTTTTTCAACCTTTAGTTCAATTGCTTTACATTATATAATTTATATTATACACTTTTAAAAAGAACTTTAGCATGATAATTATTATATAATTTATATTATAAATTATATAAAGGATAGGAATGTGAAATAACTAAATGTTTTTTTCAACCTTAAATTGATTTAGATTATACACTTTTAAAGAGTACATTGTTTATGTAATTTTTATCTAAAATAATTGGTTTTAGTAAGCTTTTTAAACGCTTTTTAAATGTATGTTTTTCAACTTTAGGTTAATTATTTTTGTGGACGTCAATGGTATGGACATACTTTTCAACTCTCTAAAATAATAGGTTTTAGTAGCTTTTTATTTTATACACTTTTATTCATCTAAAATAATTGGTTTCAATGTATGTTTTATTTTAAAGGATGAGATTATTTTGTGTGACATACGCTTCTCACTTTCACTGCGGTGGGGGCGCAGGTCTCTGACACAAGCCATATAACCACACACGCACACACACATAACTGGGACAAAGTTCAAACAAACGGCAAAAAACATCTGTTCTGTTAATATAATTAAAACTACCCGTCAAAAAATTATGATTTAGTCCTACATAGGTCATAGTTCAAAACTAACTGTCATATAACATGATCGATAGGGAGGAAGGGCAAAGGTTAATCCCATGACCTCATTCCGGAAGTTCAACCTGTCAATCATAAAGGTCACCGGAAGTTCAACCTGCCAAAAGGTCAAAGGTCAAAGTCGTAAATCATTTTGACACAATGTCCCCCATAAGTACTACTGAAGGAGTATATGAGTATGTTTTGAAAGTTTAAGATCAAGTACTCTTGGGCCAGAAATATGTTCAGTATGTCAAAAAGGGACCTCTGTATGGCTGATTTAACATCAGAAGGAGTCTAAAAGTTTAAATACATTTTAATCCTTTGGAGGACCCTATGGCCAGAAATAAGTTCAATAGGTCACATTTGAAGTTCTATATGGCCTCTGAAGCATCAGAAAGAGTCCATATGTATTGAAAGTTCAAGATCAAATACTCTTGGGCCAGAAACTTGTTCAGCAGGTCAAAAAGGGACCTATGTACTGCTGATTTAACATCAGAAGGAGTCTATACATTTATATTTGTTAAAACCTTTTGATGACCCTTTGACCAGAAATAAGTTCAATAGGTCAGATATGGACTTCAATGTCTCCTCTGAAGCATCAGACTATGAGCATGTATAGAAAGTTCAAGATCAAGTATTCTTGGGCCAGAAATATGTTCAGTAGGTCAAAAAGGGACCTCTGTATGGCTGATGGAATATACAGCTGATGGAATATACATATATATGTATAATATACAATATACAATGTATAAATACATTTATATTGTTTAAAACCTTTTGACGACCCTTTGCCCAAAAATAAGTTCAATAGGTCAGATATGGACTTCTGTATGGAATATGAAGCATCAGAAGGAGTCTATGAGTATGTATAGAAAGCTCTAGATCGAGTACTCTTGTGCCAGAAAAATGTTCAGTAGGTCAGATTTCTGTCTGGCTAACATAACATCATAAAAAGTCAATCTGTATAAATAGTTGGTTAATGTTCAAGAACTCTTTGGCAAGACATATGTTCAGTAGGTCAAAACGGGACCTCTGTATGGCTGATTTATCATCAGAAGGAGTCTAAAAGTTTATATAGATTTTTAACCTTTGGAGTACCTTTTGACCAGAAATAAGTTCAATAGGTCATATTTTGAGTTCTATATGGCCTCTGAATCATTAGAAGGAGTACATGAGTATGTATAGAATGTTTAAGATCAAGTACTCTTGGGCCAGAAATATGTTCATATGTCAAAAAGGGACCTATGTATGGCTGATTTAACATCAGAAGGAGTCTAAAAGTTTAAATACATTTTAAACCTTTGGAGGACCCTATGGCCAGAAATAAGTTCAATAGGTCAGATTTGGACTTCTATATGGCCTCTGAAGCATCAGAAGGAGTCCATGAGCATGTATAGAAAGTTCAAGATCAAATACTCTTGATTTAACATCAGAAGGAGTCTAAAGGTTTAAATACATTTTAATCCTTTGGAGGACCCTATGGCCAGAAATAAGTTCAATAGGTCACATTTGGACTTCTATATGGCCTCTGAAGCATCAGAAAGGGTCAGAAATTTGTTCAGCAGGTCAAAAAGGGACCTATGTACTGCTGATTTAACATCAGAAGGAGTCTATACATTTATATTTGTTAAAATCTTTTGATGACCCTTTGACCAGAAATAAGTTCAATAGGTCAGATATGGACTTCTATGTCTCCTCTGAAGCATCACACGGTGTCTGTGAGCATGTATAGAAAGTTCAAGATCAAGTACTCTTGGGCCAGAAATATGTTCAGTAGGTAAGATATCTGTGTGGCTAATATAACATCATAAGAAGTCAGGCTGTATGAATAGTTAGTTATGTTCAAGAACTCTCTGCCAGAAATATGTTTAGTAGGTCAAAAAGGGACCTCTGTACTGCAGATTTAACATCAGAAGGAGTCTATACATTTATATTGTTAAAACCTTTTGATGACCCTTTGACCAGAAATAAGTTCAATAGGTCAGATATGGACTTCTATGTCTCCTCTGAAGCATCAGCCTATGAGTATGTATAGAAAGGTCTAATCGAGAACTCTTGGGCCAGAAATATGTTCAGTAGGTCAAAAAGGGACCTCTGTATGGCTGATTTGAACATCAGATGGTCTATACATTTATTTTGTTTAAATCCTTATGACGACCCAATATCAGGTCAGATACGGACTTCTATATGTCCTCTGAAGCATCATAAGGAGTCAAGGAGTATGTATAGAAAGTTCAAGATCAAGTACTCTTAGGCCAGAAATATTTTCAGTAGGTCAAATATCTCTCTGGCCAAATATAACATCATAAGTCAATCTTTATATATAATAACTTAATGATCAAGGACTCTTTGGACAGAAATATATTCAATTTGTCAAATATGCACTACTCTCTGGTTGCTATAACTCCAAAAGAAGTTAATCTGTATGTATAGTCTGTTCAAGAATGTTCAAGAACTCTTTGGCTAGAAATATGTTCAATTAGTCAAATTTTTAAATACTATAATTGCTCTTGTAAAATCAGGAGTCAATGAGTATGTATAGAAACAAGTAATAAAAACTCAGTGAGTGTTTTAGCGCAATTTTCTCACGTCATGGGATCAAAACACTAAGAGATAGTAAATGAAAGAGAAAATAAGTTGCTCAAGAATATAACTTTCTCTTGAAAATCAAATGAACTTTCTGAAATCAAATCAGCAATGGATAATAAAAAAGGCACAATCACTTGACTAGTTGAACATAATTTTTTTTATTAGCTCATTATTTTTTACATCTTGTGTTCACTCAATATCCTCGATTTTCTCTGTATCAGCTTCCTTTTCTGCTTTGTCCTCTTCAGATTCTTCCTTCTTTTCTGCTTGACTATTGGCTTGTGACTTTGTAAACTCTTCTTCTGCTTTCGAGATATTTGCCAAAACATCCTCTGAAAGCCACGAGTCATCGAAGAAATCAGATACGCCTGATGAGGAAGCCGTTGGTGTGGATGTCGCCATCTTTTGTCGCTTTGCTGAACGTTCTTCCATTTATTTTGCAACAACCTCTTGTCGTTTTCTCATATATTCTTGCTCCTTCTCCAAATCTTGATCTTCATTGATTTATTGCCGTAATTCAGTGGAATTAATTGTGCTCATGACTCTTGTGAATACCTTCCTTACGTATTTCTGTGGAACAATAGTTTTATAGGTGAAAAGGCAATATTTTTCTTATTTCCCTTCATATAAAGTTTTAATTAATTTTTGAAGCATAAAGGAAATATTTTTGATCAATTCTTTTTTTCTAATATTATTGTAAATTTTAGAAGCTATCGATTGCAATTTGTTTCAACTCGATAGCTATTATGGTTGCCGAGAAATTTGCAAAAAACTGAATTTTTTCTGGAATTTCCAGGAAATCCAAAATCTTTTCCTGGATTTTTTTTGTGCGTTCCCGAGATTAGACGTTCCTTAACATAATGCCGAAAACCCGAAGTCTCTAGGTGGTCTGGTTGAGGAGTAGATAGAAGTGCAAGATTGGTGCTCACGGACAGAACAGAACAGAAATCATGAGTTGTTAATCGCAATTTTGTCCGGTGGAAAATTGCGCTAAAAATCTTCATAGACTCTTAGATCAGAAATAGGTTTAATAGGTCATATTGATACAATACAATACTGTATTGCTCTTGTAACATCAGAAGGAGTCAATTAATATGTATAGAGAAATCAAGTTCATAAACCCATCGCCCAGAAATGAGTTTAGCATTCAATTATGGACAATATTTTGGCTGAAGTACTATCTGAAAGTGTCTATGAGTATGTATAGAAAGATCAAGGACTCTTCAGCCAGAAATATGTTCATTTGTCAAATATGGACAATAGCCTGGCTGATGAAAAATCAGAAGAAGACAGTAATTATGTATAGATAATTAAAGTGTCAGGTCTCTTTGGCCAGATATATGTTCAATGGGTTAAATATGGACTACTGTATGGTGGATGTAAAATCAAAAATAGTCTAGGAGAAGGACCAGTGAGTTAAACTTTGATGATTCTTTTGCCAGAAATAAGATCTTATTCTGTTCATAGAACTCTTGGGCCTGAACTCTTGGGCACGGTTCAAATACATCGGATAGAAGATACATCGGAAGCAGGTTATGAGTTTGTTTAGAAAGTTCAAGATCGAGGACTCTATGGTCAGAAATATATTCAATGGGTCAAGTATGGACATCTTTCAGGCTGATGAAACATCAGAAGCTGTCAAATGAGCATGTACGGAAAGGTCAAGATCAGGGACTCTTTGACCAGAAATATGTTCAGTAGGTCAAATATGGACTTTTGTATGGCTAATGTATTATTAAGAGGTCAATAAGCAGAAAAAGTTGATGTTCAAAGACTCTTCGGCCAAAACTCTCTTCAGTAGTTCAAATAGGAACCTCTGTATGGCATAATTAACATAACAAGAAACCCTTTGAGGACCCTTTGACCAGAAATAAGTTCAATAGGTCAAATATGGACTACTTCATGGCTGACGTAACATCAGAAGGAGTCAACAAGTATGTATAGAATGTTCAAGTTTGAGTACTCTTTGGCCCGAAATATGTTTAGTAGGTAAAAAAAAAAGGGACCTCTGTATGGCTGATTTAACATCAGAATGAGTCTATAATATTATATAGCTTAAGTATTATATATTATATAAGATTATATATATTTAAAACCTTTTAAATTGACCAGAAATAAGTTTAACAGGTCAGATATGGACTTCTGATGGCTTTTGAAGCATCAGAAGGAGTCTATGAGTATGTATAGAAAGTTCAAGATTGAGTACACTTTTTCCAGTAGTTGAAATATGGACTTCTATATGGCTGATTTAACATCAGAAGGAGTCTATAAGTATATAATAGTAAAAAACATTTCGAGGACTCTTTGGCTAAAAATTTGTTCAATTGGTCAAATATAGCCTGATTTAACATCACGAGTAGTCAGAATGTATGTATAGTAAGTTTTCATGGTCTCTTCGCAGAAATATTTTTAGTAGGTCAAAAATCGACTTTTTTATGGGTGATGTAATGTCAGAAGGAGTTTATAAGATTATAGAGTTTAAAAACCTTAAGGACCCTTTGACCACAAATAAGTTCAATAGGTCAGAAATGGACTTCTGTCTGGCTAATACAACATCACAAGACGTCAGTATGTATGTATGTATAGTAAGTTAATGTTCAAGAACTCTTTGGCAGAAATATCTTCCTTAGGTCAAAAAGGGACCTCTGTATGCCTGATTTGACACATAACATATGTGCTTTCGCATTGCACTGAATAACTAGTGGAGAAGAACTAACTTCATTTTTGCTTTGAAGGGAAATTATTGCATTTACCTCTTGCGTTACAATGCATAGAATAAACTACTTCATACTTCATGTGCAATGAAAAAATAACATGAGTGTTGCATTGCACAAACGATCTAAGAATTAGCGTTGAATAATAATGTAAATAATAAATAATAACTATATCAGTTGGATCTTTTATGCAGTGGAATGGAACTCCAAAAATGGTATCTCTTCAATGCACATCGGAATGAGATAGTTACTGTATGTTTGCAATGCATTCATAGCGTATATGTTATTCTACAGTGTGTGTGTACTGCAATGCTACAGCACAAATTGTATTTCCTCATAGCACAACGTAATGAGTTTGGGAATGAGTCAGTTCTGGTGTGCAATGCAATGCAATGCAAGAAGTGCATAGCCTACCTGTTATTCTTCAAAGCACAACGTTAGATCGTTTGTGCAATGCAATGCAACAACACATATGTAATCTCTTTAATGAACATGGTATTGAGTTAGTTCTGGTGTGCAATGCAATGCAATAGCCTTTATGTTATTCTTCAATGCACAACGTTAGATCTTTTGTGCAATGCATTGCAACAAGACATATGTTATCTCTTTAATGAACATGGGATTGAGTTAGTTCTGGTGTGCAATGCAATGCAATGCAAGAAGTGCATAGCCTACCTGTTATTCTTCAAAGCACAACATTAGATCGTTTGTGCAATGCAATGCAACAACACATATGTAATCTCTTTAATGAACATGGGAATGAGTTAGTTCTGGTGTGCAATGCAATGCAATGCAAGAAGTGCATTGCCTATATGTTACTCTTCAATGCAAAACGTTAGATCGTTTGTGCAATGCAATGCAACAATACATATGTAATCTCTTTAATGAACTTGGGAATGAGTTAGTTCTGGTGTGCAATGCAATGCAAGAAGGGAATAGTCTATATGTTACTCTTCAATGCAAAACGGTAGATCGTTTGTGCAATGCAATGCAAGATGTTATCTCTTAATGAAAATGGGAAGGAGTTAGTTCTGGTGTGTAAAGAACAGAGCCTATATGTTACTCTTCATTGCACAACGTTAGATCGTTTGTGCAATGCAATGCAACAACACAAATGTTATCTCTTTAATGAACATGGGAAGGAGTTAGTTCTTGTGTACAATGTAATGCAAGAAGTGTATAACCTATATGTTATTCTTCAGTGCACAACGTTAGATCGTTTGTGCAATGCAATACAACATATTATCTATTTAATGAACATGGGAAGGAGTTAGTTCTGGTGTGCAATGCAATGCAATGCAAAAAGTGCATAGCCTATGTTACTGTTCAATGCACAACGTTAGATGGTTTGTGCAATGCAATGCAACAACACATATGTAATCTCTTTAATGAACTTGGGAATGAGTTAGATCTGGTGTGCAATGCAAGAAGTGCATAGCCTATATGTTATTCTTCAGTGCGCAACGTTAGATCGTTTGTGCAATGCAATGCAAGATGTTATCTCTTTAATAAACATGGGAAGGAGTTAGTTCTGGTGTGCAATGCAATAAGTGCATTGCCTATATGTTATTCTTCAAAGCACAACGTTAGATCGTTTGTGCATACAATGCAACAACACATAGGTAATCACTTTAATGAACATGGGAAGGAGTTAGTTCTGGTGTGCAATGCAATGCAATTCAAAAAGTGCATAGCCTATGTTACTGTTCAATGCACAATGTTAGATGGTTTGTGAAATGCAATGCAACAACACTTATGTAATCTCTTTAATGAACTTGGGAATGAGTTAGTTCTGGTGTGCAATGCAATGCAATGCAAGAAGTGCATAGCCTACCTGTTATTCTTCAAAGCACAACGTCAGATCGTTTGTGCAATGCAATGCAACAACACATATGTAATCTCTTTAATGAACATGGGAATGAGTTAGTTCTGGTGTGCAATGAATGCAATGCAATGCAAGAAGTGCATAGCCTATATGTTATTCTTCTTTGCACAACGTTAGATCGTTTGTGCAATGCAATGCAACAACACATATGTAATCTCTTTAATGAACTTGGCAATGAGTTAGTTCTGGTGTGCAATGCAATGCAATGCAATGCAAGAAGGGAATAGCCTATATGTTACTCTTCAATGCAAAACGTTAGATAGTTTGTGCAATGCAATGCAACAATACATATGTAATCTCTTTAATGAATTTGGGATTGAGTTAGTTCTGGTGTGCAATGCAATGCAATGCAAGACAGGAATAGCCTATATGTTATTCTTCAATGCACAACGTTAGATAGTTTGTGCAATGCAACAACACATATGTTATCTCTTTAAAGAAAATAAATATAATCTTTAATGTTAATAACATATTATCTATTTAATGAACATGGGAAGGAGTTAGTTCTTGTGTGCAATGTAATGCAAGAAGTGTATAGCCTATATGTTATTCTTCAGTGCACAACGTTAGATCGTTTGTGCAATACAATGCAACAACACATATGTAATCTCTTTAATGAACATGGGATGAGTTAGTTCAGGTATGCAATGCAATGCAATGCAAGAAGTGCATTGCCTATATGTTATTGGTCCGTGTACTTTTTGATCATTTCATTTCCTGTTTGGAATGGAATAACGAGAAATGAAAACAAGCTTGTTTATTCGTTTTTTAATTTAGTTTAAAAAACGAAAAATTCGATTTTGACTCGATTTTTCATTTTTCGTTTGTGGTTTACAAAAAGGGTTTATGGGTTCAATATTTCATTTGCACACGTGGGCGGCGCTGAAACGCCCCTTTCATCTGATTGGTCAAAACGCTCCGCCTTCAGTAAGCTACGAGCTTTTCTTTCTGTCAGGCAGAGTCAGTACGACAAATCACGCACTATAATAAAATAATGTCTGAAACCACCACTCACTTGTAACTACGCACAATATTTGAAGCAGAATATGTTGCTGGTCACGTAATTCGTGCTCTTTGGATAAAAGGGAAGTGGAAATAAAAATCAATAATAGGCTGAACGGTAGGCTACCATGATATGTCCGTAAAATGTTCGTAGATGGCCTACCCATAACTGTTACATTAGATTCAGCTAAGGGGATAACACAGTTTGTACAGTATAAAAATGATGTCTAAAGTTCCCATAAAACATAAACACTCAACAACCCAATGGGAATTGTTGTGTAAAACATCTGTTCATAATCTGTGATTACACAATTCCAATACGAATAGCACCGGGAGGTGTCTGGAATAACTCTGCAATGATCAGTCTGCATTTTTAAACCAGCTAATTTTAGGCTCATATTCAGAATGTCCTTCTCGTATAACGCCAATGACCGCACAAATGGGCTTCCTTTGTGAAATATAGTAGCAGACCACCTTTTTTAAATAACAGTTTAAAAAAGATGGTCTGTTATAGTCAGTCAGACAGACAGACAGACAGACAGATAGATAGATAGACAGATAGATAGATAGATCAACCAGAATGCCTATTACCGCCGCGCCAGCCGCCGCGGCGAAATCACCGCGGCAAAAATAAACCAGCCGCATTTCAAAGTCGTTCCCAAAATGACCGCCAGGTGGCGCAAAGGGACATTGTGCAAAACAGCAGCAATTGCCGTATTTTAAAATGTAACTGGGTTAAATATAAAACCCTAAGCCTAATAGGCATATTTTTCATATATACAAATAGGCCTATTAGGCTACAACAGAATAGAACCAAAGATAGAATCAATTTTAGAACTGAAAAAATAGAATCAAAAGTTAAAAATAGAGACGATATTAGGAGCAATGACGCTGAATATTTTTACTATTCTATTGAGGAATTAGATAAATGAAGAGCTCTCGTGAGCGATACAATTGCATAGTAATTTATAGTGATTTCAAAAGCAGTCCTTAAAAAAAAAAATACATGGAGTAGTGTGGCATAATTTTTGAGAGATTACGCGGAACGCGTTTTAGTTAAGATCCTGGTTTCAATGCCCTTAATGTATATAGGCTAGGCTACTGCTTTAAAAAAAATGTCACAACGCGTTTTGAGATTGTTTTGAATTAAACATTGAAGTTTAAAATGTAGTGTTTTGGCACACCAGGCCGAGTGGCGTTACGCATTGTTCAAAAATCAGGTTTTATTCTGGCATGTTGAATTGGCGTTAGAATTTTGTTTTTGATTTATTAGATTTAGATTTTAGATTTCGTTAGATTTATTTTTCTCATAACAGCTAAAATAACTTAATATATGCCTTGTCTTAATATGACCTACTTAATATAGGCAATAGGCATATAATAGCCTATATAATAAATTAGCAAAACTTGGCCATTAAATATTTAATTTTCAATTATTTTAATTATCACAATTAAAGTTTTAATTTTATTAAATTGAACAAGCGCAACAATCAGCATTTAATCAAATATTCTAAAAGATGTATTATTAATAATAATGTTATTTCAACATAATATTTCGTTTTTTCGACATAATATGTGTGCGTGCAACAAGCAAGATGTGTATTTGTAAATCCGGTGATGCGTGCATTGATTTTTATCAATAAACAAGTGTTTTCTGACAGTGTCGACTGCAAAGATGAAGTTGACGATCGCCACATTTGTATTGAACGCACCTAGAGAGAAATGCACATAAAGACATAATCAGAGAGTAGCCTTTTTCTTTTCGTTTTGAATTATTTCGTTTGAAGACATTTCAAGCTCTGTGTATTTGATGTATTTATCATGTCTGTGTGAGGCATTAGCTGAGTTTCGTTAAGTTAGGAGGATGAGATGCGCTCCAGCTGACGTGCAATGCAAGTGACCGCGCGGGCGCCTCCATGATTAGTGTCTGTTATATTTGCTTCTCTTACTTATTAAATATTATTAAATATTAAATGTTTTAACAAATATGATACTAAATTAGATTATTTAATGGCTACAACAGTATAGTAGGCCTATAGACTCTATTTGTACAAATTGCTGCACATTAATTTAATTAAATGAAACCTTGTAACGAATTCACATTGTAGGGTAGACTGTGTACAGTTGAGACACCTTAAATAACTTGCGTTCGCAGCAAGCACAATTTGTGATTTTTGCTGTGCACTTGCATATTAGTGTCAGCTGGGAAGGAAATATAGAGACCAGACCTCTTGGAACTTTAATTGAATACATAGCGTTGGTAAAGCATACTGAAATTACATCCCTACAAATGTATTAGGCCCTACTGAAAATAAATGTATCGAATTTAAGCAAAGTAGCCTAAATGTTAAGACTGTAAGCCCTTTGCTTTTTTACGTAGCCTATAAAGGATTCTTATAGCCGACTTTGTGTTAATAGCCTATAATTTGTGGAGAATTTTTTTTTAACTCAAACATTAACACTGAAATAAATGAAACTAAATTATTGTAAATTTTTTGGCACACCACGACGAGTGGCGCTATGCATTGTTATAAAGCCAGGTTTTATTCTGGCATGTTGAATTAGTGTTCGACAAACACGGCGGCGCGTTCATTTGAATGAAGAGCGCTTCTCGCTCGTGTGAGCGAACACACCCTGGAACGTTAGGCCATGTCGCAACGAGTGAATCGTGGCCGAGTGGTTGAACTTACGTTACGATCATTTAGATGACACGGGTTCGAATCCCGAACTAACTTGGACTACTGATATTTGTATATTAGCCTATTAATGCATTTTATAGTCTATTGTTGATGCAGAGAGATTTGTCTAGTTCTAAAACATAGTTTTTTGCTTATAGCCTATTTACAAAATAAAAATCACCATGCATTTCCATTTTACACTAAGGAACAAATATTATACAATGACTTTACTTCTGTAGCCTATAATAATTCCAATCGTAATTTCAAAAGCAGTTCTGTTAAATATATATATATATATATATATATATATATATATATATATATATATATATATATATATATATATATATGACGTTTAAACGACAAACAATAAAATCAGAACCAGTATTCTGTTGCGTTCATGGGGCTCGATGGTGTTTTAAGCCCCCAATGGCTCCTTCGAGGCAACTAACCCTACCCTCAACCTTAAACCCATCCCCTCGCTGCCTGGAAGGCGCCGTTGGGGGCTTAAAACACCAAGTGCCGTTGGTTCCAGTGGCAGTAATGCATCCACGGCTTTTCAAAATGTCACAAAGCGTTTTGAGATTGTTTTGAATTAAATATTTAAGTTTATAATTAAGTGTTTTGGCACACCACGACGAGTGGCGAACTCTTTGTTTTGTTTTGCAAACTCAGCTAGCCTGTGGGGGGTTTGGAGAAGGCAATAGTTGCTTTATCGTGGGGGTGCAGGACAGAGGTGTTAATGTTCCGTCTTTCATATGGAGAGTGTCGGAGCCAGCCTGATGAGCAGGCAAAGGCAAAATTCTTCTAAGGATTAATCTCAAAATCTCCAAAAGTCCATATGTAGGCCCTATATCTATTAAATTATAAATATTGTAGTTTTATTGATTGTATTTAAAGGTTTTCCACACACAATTTCAATTTAGCAGATACAGAGCTCTTTAATTCGCTACCCACCTCGTTTTATTATAAGGTGAATTCAGCAAGGCATGCTTTATCTTTGAAGGAACAAAAGCTATTTGTTACCGTTTTTTCTTTCGTGATTTGTGTGGATGACACACAGCGACATATACAGTATTATCAGCTGTATGGTGTTTTTTTACGCTGAAATGCTTAATTTCGAGAAAGACCCGCCGCGCGCAGTGAGGGAGACCAAACTTAGGGTAGAGTGGGGGAAAACGCCCCCCTGGGGTAAAACGCCCCCCACCTGTTTTTCCCAAAATGATCACTAAAAGTAGTCGAGATACATTTTTACTGTTGCTATGCACTACGTTGATAACGGGGATATACAAATCTCTATGGAGAAGCTGACACCAGTGACATATTTTAAGAGAAGAGGATTACAGGGTAAATGCTATAATTTTCAGATATTAGTAAACAAGTGTTTAATACAATATTGTTCTGCAGGATATTGCAGTGATGTATGATAGATGAATAGTGAAGTCTGTAGTTTGAGATCATATGGTATTTATAAGGAATATAATTATATTTAAAAAATTAAACATTTTTTTAAAAAGTCATAGCTTGTGGGGTAAAACGCCCCCTATGCTGAGGGGTAAAACGCCCCCCTGGGGGCATAGTTTCTCTCTATCATAATTACTATAATAAAATATTTCTGTCTATCAAATCCTTTGTTTTACACTTAATGCAGTAGGTGGTAAAATCTAAATATTTGAACAAAACATGAAAAAATTACCTCAAGTGAGCATTAACTAGCTAGCTTGCTAGCAAAGTTAGCTCACTGAAGGAAGGTATTTAAATTTGGCTATTTTGGACATTGCTGAAATAAATATTAATATATATACATGTTGATACATTACTTGCCTTTTACTTTTAGAGATTAAAAACTATTGTCTGTTAATTTTGCTGTTGATCTATGAAGCAAACTGGTTGGTAAGAAAGGGGGCATTTTACCCCACCGCTGGGGCAAAACGCCCCCTTTGTACAAAAATATTTTCAGTGAAAATACTAATTAATTATGAAGGCTGAGCAATTTTAATATTTGGTGAATAACTCCTGCCATAGTCACTCAAAACCGGGATGGCAATTCTAGTCACATTAATGTTTTGTTTCACTGTAACGTCACACTTTCCTTAAGGGGGGCGTTTTCCCCCACTCTACCCTACTAAAAAAATATCCAGCGCGAGAGAGGCAAAGAAAAACGCCTGTTCTTAATTTATGTTGCTTTGAACTTTTTTCGTTTTGTACCGTTTTAATTTTTTTATTTAGCTGCAATTTCTTTGACAATAGAAATTTAAAATGTTGCAAGAATAAGTTTCTGTGTTTCTTATTTTGCATCACAAAGGGAATAAACGATGCAACCCTGTTTAAATAAATAAACTGTCCCGACACTTTATTCGTACCTTGAAATGTGCGATGGGTTTTCAAACTTAATTAATTTTCTTTTTCTTTTACATTTTCATTGTTTATTTTTTATTTGAAAGCAATACTGTATTGAAAGTATTTTTCTGATTTGTTCGATCTGTTTTGAAAAATGTCTTCCGTTGCTATGGACGGGTATCACTGTCAGTCATTTCAATCTCGTGAATGATTCACACACACAAAAAAAAGCGGCTCAATTGGAATGTAGCAAATGTATGTTGTAATGTACAATTGATAATTAAACAAGATGATTGACTTTAATAAACAGATGCATATTTAAGCATCAAGAACGGAAAAACATAAAGACTGTCGGCTACACTGACATGCGATCTCAGATCGTTTGAAGCTCCGAGAGGCTATTGTTAATGCATTGACCACAGAGCTATCGTCTGAATAGAATAGTTGAATAGTTATAGCCTACCACTCGGCCACGAATTTTTTTGTTTTATTTTGTTTGAAATGGATTTTTACATGTTTTGCTTTCGTTAATGTTAACCAATTCTGTTGTAGCATAATAGGCCTATATTTTTTCCCTAAAAGTTTGTTTTATTCTCTGCTTTGTTTGTTTATATTTTTACATATTCAATCAGTCTCATTTTTGTTCAAATAATGAAAAAAGTTTTTTTTTATTTTTTTTTTACAAGATCTTGCGCCATGTTTTTTTTTTTTTTATTTTTTTTAAATAAACAGATAGGAAACTTACCTTTTAAAATGCCGCAGTTGCTGCTGTTTTGACCTGTCACTTGCGCCACCCGGTATAGCCTAGTCATTTCGCGAACGACTTTGAAATTCGACTGGTTTATTTTTGCTGCGGCAGTAGGCTAGGCCTAATAGGAATTGTGGTTGATTATTTATTAAAGAATTCAATTGATAATCATAACAACATGTAAGCCTATTTAATTCTGAATATAACGAAGAATGCTTAAACCGACTAACATCGGTTAGTAACTGCAAGTCCTGAAAATGTTTAAATTTTACGGTAAATTATTTTAATTTATTTCACTGTTATGTTTCAGTTAATAAATCTACAAATTAAAATAACACGAAGTAAATGACAAGTAACCTATTGACATAGCCTTTCTAAATTATAGAAAAACTGGGCACACAATGTTAACATGTGTCTACTTTGTTTAAATTTAATGAATTTGAATTCGTTTAACCACAATATTTATCTTGAATTTATCTGTGACCTCAGCTCAGATTACTGCCGCGGCAGATTACGTCATAAAGAGAATAAACTGACACTTTTCAAAGTCTGTGATTACAGCGCCACTCAGCGGTAAAAGGCAGCAAATACACATCCCAATTTTGCCGCCGCGGGAACGGCGGCGGTAAAAGTCTCATTCTGGGGTGCGTTTCCCGAAAGCATCGTTGGCCAACTATGGTCGCAAGTTCCGTCGTTACCAATAGAGTTCAATGGACATTGCGATGAACTTGCGACCATAGTTGGCCAACGATGCTTTCGGGAAACGCACCCCTGGTTGTCCACCATCTGTAAGACTTATTATCCTGTCGCCCCCTCTAGTGGACAGCATTAGGTATTACGGCCTTCATTGCTCAGATAACGCAAGTCAATGGATTTTTTTGGGGGAAAGTCAGTCTGACCACCAGTTACTAGTTAGAAAAGATATAAGCGAGTCAGACCAGTCTGAAGGTCTGAGCTGAGTTTGGTGATGAATTTAAGTTCTAGGCGGAGTCAATTTCTCATAATATTAATAGGCTACATAATAATAATGTTTAAATATATGCTGGCTTTTTCAAGCCAACATAATAAAGAAAAATCAGAGAAACTCGACCAATTCAGTATGTAATAAAATTGTATTAGTTAATAAAAACAGTATCCCGTGCTCTTCAACCAACATCACTTTAATTAATCCCAAACCTGGTAATTTTGTCAGTAATGTACGTTTACTTCTAGCTTCTCTCTTTTCTGTCTCTTTCTTTTCATGTGAACTGAGGCTACACATGCATACATTCATAAATATAATCTTTATTTCTATTCAATTTTCAAAATTATTTATAGGTCACACACGCCTACCAGCCTTTTGATGTAAATAAAAGACTAGAGTGGTAAATGTTACGGACATATTACCGTTCAGCCAATCATTGATTTTTATTTCCACTTCCCTTTTATCTAAAGAGATGGAACTATTTGCACTGTATTTATCAATGGGAAATACATGGCTATATCATGCTAAAATAATCTGTCATAGGCTACTTGGCTCACATTAATTGGGTCGCTTGCGGCACGAATTACGTGAGCAACAACATATTCTGCTTCAAATATTGTTAACAGTGAGTGTTTTTTTCAGACATTATTTTATTATAGTGTATGATTTGTCCGTGCCGCACTCTGACTCTGCCTGACAGAAAGAAAAGCTCGTAGCTTACTGAAGGCGGAGCGGTTTGACCAATCAGATGAAAGGGGCGTTTCAGCGCCGCCCACGTGTGCAAATGAAATATCGAACCTATCGAATATAAACCTATTTGTAAACCACAAACGAAAAATGAAAAATCGATCCAAAATCTCATTTTTCGTTTTTTAAACTAAACTAAAAAACGAATAAACGAGCTTGTTTTCATTTCTCATTATTCCATTCCAAACAGGAAATGAAATGATCAAAACTGATTGTACATGGACCGTTTTCTCATTTTTCTACTTTCAATATTAAATAAAAAAAAACGACTGAACGAATGATACACGGATTTAAACGGGTCATTTGATTTCCTGTTTGGAATGGAATAACGAGAATTGAAAACCTCGTTTATTCGTTTTTTTAGTTTAGTTTAAAGAACGAAAATTTTGATTTTGGCTCGATTTTTCATTTTTCGTTTGTGGTTTACAAATCGGTTTATGGGTTCGATATTTCATTTGCACACGTGGGAATGAAACGCCCCTATCATCTGATTGGTCAGATGAAGCTGACCAATCAGTAAGCTACGAGCTTTTCTTTCTGTCAGGCAGAATAAGAGTCAGTACGAATGCGGCACTGACAAATGCACTTTAATAAAATAATGTCTGAAACTAATGTTGTGCACTGTTAACTACGCACAATATTTGAAGCAGAAATATGTTGCTGCTCACGTAATTCGTCCTGCTGCGACTTGCAAAGCGACCCCAATCATGTGAGCCACAGTATATGACAGATTATTTTAGCATGATGTATTTCCCGTTGATAAATACAGTGCAAATAGTTCCGTCTCTTTGGATAAAAGGGAAGTGGAAATAAAAATCAATAATAGGCTGAACTGTACCATGATAATATGTCCGTAACATGTACCACTCTCGTCTTTTATTTACATCAAAAGTGTGTGACGTAAAAATAAAACAGAAATAAAGATTATATTTATGAATGTATGCATGTGTAGCCTACTCAGTTCACATGAAAAGAAAGAGACATAGAGAGAGAAGCTAGAAGTGAACGTACATTAATACTGACAAAATTAGCAGAGTTTGGGATTAATTAAAATCATGTTGGTTGAAGAGCACGGCATACCTTTAAAATGTTATTGTAACAATTTTATTACATACTGAATTGGTCGATGTTTCTCTGAGTTTTCTTTATTATGTTGGCTTGAGAAAGCCAGCATATTTTTAAACATTATTATTATGTATTATTATTATGAGAAATTGACTCCGCCTAGAACTTTAATGTTTCACCAAACTCAGCTCAGACCTTCAGACTGGTCTGACTCGCTTATATATTTTCTAACTAGTAACAGGTCAGACTGACTTTTCCAAAAAATCCATCGACTTGCATTATCTGAGCAATGAAGGCCGTAATACTTAATGCTGTCCACTGGAGGGGGCGACAGGATAATAAGTCTTTTCTAGTCTCTTTACCTGTTTGAATCAGTTTAAATGACAAACAAATGCATGAATTTCATTCATAAATAGGCCATATCTGTGTATGAGAACAAGATTTACACTTCAAGCTTTACAACTAATTAAAACTTTAACCCTACTTCAAAGTTTGCCACTCTGTCGTTTCTTTTAAGATATTGTTATTCCACTGGTTTTTGCATTTGAATTTGTCCATCTGGAACTTTTATTTGTCATGAGCTCTATATTTAAGATGTACTTGAAAAAAATATGATTCAACAACACAAACTCTGTTTTTACTCGGCAAATTTGTTTTCCTTTCAAGTTGGCTATGGCCTACAAGTTATCCTGCTCTTTCCAATGGCTTGTAATTCTGCTCAGAATAAACAATATTTTTTCTCCACACGAGATGATTTGTAATGCTTGTTATGTTCCTAAATTTAGATAGAATCAATCTATCTATCTATCTGTCTGTCTGTCTGTCTGTCTGTCTGTCTGTCTGTCTGACTATAACACACCACCTTTTTAAAATTGTTAATTTAAAAAGGTGGTCTGCTATATTTCACAAAGGAAGGCCATTTGTGCGGTCATTGGCGTTATACGAGAATGACATTCTGAATATGAGCCTACTGTTAGCTGGCTTAAAAATGCGGATTTATCATTGCAGAGTTATTCCTTATTGCAATGCAATAAAAGAAGTGCATAGCCTATATGTTATTCTTCAATGCACAACTTTAGATTGTTTGTGCAATGCAATGCAATGCAACAACCCACGTTATCTCTTTAATGAACATGGGATTGAGTTAGTTCTGGTGAACAATGCAAGAAGTGCATAGCCTATATGTTATTCTTCAATACACAGCGTTAGATCGTTTGTGCAATGCAATGCAACAACACACATGTCATCTCTTTAATGAACATGGGAATGAGTTAGTTCTGGTTTGCAATGCAATGCAATGCGAAATGTGCATAACCTATATGTTATTCTTCACTGCACAATGTTAGATCGTTTGTGCAATGCAATGCAGCAACACATATGTTATTTCTTTAATGAACTTTGGATTGAGTTAGTTTTGATGTGCAATGCAATGCAAGAAGTGCATACCCTATGTTATTCTTCAACGTTAGATCGTTTGTGCACTGCAATGCAACAACACATATGTTCTCTCTTTAATGAACATAGGAATGAGTTAGTTCTGGTGTGCAATGCAATGCAATGCGTGCAAAGCCTATGTTATTCTTCAATGCACAACGTTAGATCGTTTGTGCAAAGCAATGCAATGCAACAACTCATGTTATCTCTTTAATGAACATAGGAAAGAGTTAGTTCTGGTGTGCAATGCGTGCATAGCCTATATGTTATTCTTCTGTGCACAACGTTAGATCGTTTGTGCAATGCAATGCAACAACACACGTTATCTCTTTAATGAACATGGGACTGAGTTAGTTTGGGTGTGCAATGCAATGGAAGAAGAGCCTATATGTTATTCTTCAATGCACAACGTTAGATCGTTTGTGCAATGCAATGCAACAACACATCTCTTTAATGAACATGGGAATGAGTTAGTTTGGGTGTGCAATGCAATGCAAGAAGAGCATAGCCTATTGCATTCTTCAATGCACAACGTTAGATCATTTGTGCAATGCAATGCAACAACACACATATGTTATCTCTTTTAATGAACATGGGAATGAGTTAGTTCTGGTGTGCAATGCAAGAAGTGCATAGCATAGGAATGAGTTAGTTCTGGTGTGCAATGCAATGCAATGCAAGAAGTGCATAACCTATATGTTATTCTTCAGTGCAAAGTTAGATCGTTTGTGCAATGCAACAACTCATATGTTATCTCTTTAATGGATTGAGTTAGTTCTGGTGTGCAATGCAATGCAATAACCTATCTATTATTCTTCAATGCACAACGTTGGATCGTTTGTGCAATGCAACAACACACGTTATCTCTTTAATGAACATGCATGGGAATGAGTTAGTTTAGGTGTGCAATGCAATGCAATGCAAGAAGTGCATAACCTATATGTTATTCTTCAGTGCAAAGTTAGATCGTTTGTGCAATGCAACAACTCATATGTTATCTCTTTAATGGATTGAGTTAGTTCTGGTGTGCAATGCAATGCAATGCAATAGCCTATCTATTATTATTCAATGCACAACGTTACATCGTTTGTGCAAAGCAATGCAACAACACACATGTCATCTCTTTAATGAACATGGGAATGAGTTAGTTCTGGTGTGCAATGCAATGCAATGCAATGCAAGAAAAGCATTGCCTATATGTTTTTCTTCAATGATGCACAACGTTAGATCGTTTGTGCAATACAATGCACAAACACATAATTTATCTCTTTATTGAACATAGGAATGAGTTAGTTCTGGTGTGCAATGCAATTAAATGCAAGAAGTGCATTCTCTATATGTTATTCTTCAATGCACAACGTTAGATCGTTTGTGCAATGCAATGCACACGTTAGCTCTTTAATGAACATGGGAATGAGTTAGTTTGGATGTGCAATGCAATGCAAGAAGTGCATAGCCAATGTTATTCTTCAATGCACAACGTTAGATCGTTTGTGCAATGCAACAACAAACGTCATCTCTTTAATGAACATGGGAATGAGTTAGTTCTGGTGTGCAATGCAATGCAAAGCAAGAAGTGCATTGCCTATATGTTTTACTTCAATGATGCACAACGTTAGATCGTTTGTGCAATGCAATGCAACAACACACGTTATCTCTTTCATGAACATGGGAATGAGTTAGTTCTGGTGTGCAATGCAATGCAATGCAAGAAGTGCATAACCTATATGTTATTCTTCAGTGCACAACGTTAGATCGTTTGTGCAATGCAAAGCAAAAACACATATGTTATCTCTTTAATGGACATGGGATTGAGTTAGTTTTGGTGTGAAATGCAATGCAATGCAATAACACACGTTTTCTCTTTAATGAACATGGGAATGAGTTAGTTTGGGTGTGCAATGCAATGCAAGAAGTGCCTGACCTATATGCTATTCTTCTGTGCACAACGTTAGATCGTTTGTGCAATGCAATGCAACAACACATCTCTTTAATGAACATGGGAATGAATTAGTTCTGGTGTGCAATGTAATGCAAGAAGTGCATTGCCTATATGTTTTTCTTCAATGATGCACAACGTTAGATCGTTTGTGCAATGCAACAACACATATGTTATCTCTTAAATGAACATTGGAACGAGTTAGTTCTGGTGTGCAATGCAATGCAATGCCTGCATAGCCTATATGTTATTCTTCAATGCACAACGTTAGATCGTATGTGCAATGCAATGCAATGCAATGCAATACAATGCAAAAACACACGTTATCTCTTTAATGAACATGGGAATGAGTTATTTTGGGTGTGCAATGCAATGCAATGCAAGAAGTGCATAGCCTATATGTTATTCTTCAATGCACAACGTTAGATCGTTTGTGCAATGCAATGCAATGGAGCAAAACATATGTTATTTCTTTAATGAACATGGGAATGAGTTAGTGCTGGTGTGCAATGCAATGCAAGAAGTGCAAGCTTATAAGTTATTCTTCAATGCACAACGTTAGATCGTTTGCACAGTGCAATGCAATGCAATGCAGCAAAACATGTTATCTATTTAATGAACATGGGAATGAGTTAGTTCTGGTGTGCAATGCAATGCAATGAAGAAGTGCATTTGTTATTCTTCAATGCACAACGTTAGATCGTTTGTGCAATGCAATGCAATGCAGCAAAACATATGTTATCTCTTTAATAAACATGGGAATGAGTTAGTGCTGGTGTGCAATGCAATGCAAGAAGTGCAAGCTTATAAGTTATTCTTCAATGCACAACGTTAGATCGTTTGTGCAATGCAATGCAATGCAGCAAAACATATGTTATCTCTTTAATGAACATGGGAATGAGTTAGTTCTGGTGTGCAATGCAATGCAATGCAATGCAAGAAGTGCATAGCCTATATGTTATTCTTCAATGCACAACGTTAGATCGTTTGTGCAATGCAATGCAATGCAGCAAAACATATGTTATCTCTTTAATGAACATGGGAATGAGTTAGTGCTGGTGTGCAATGCAATGCAATGAAACAACACATAAGTTATTCTTCAATGCACAACATTAGATCGTTTGTGCAATGCAATGCAACAAAACATATGTTATCTCTATTAATGAACATGGGATTGAGTTAGTTCTGGTGTGCAATGCAATGCAATGCAAGATGTGCAAGCTTATATGTTATTCTTCAATGCACAACGTTAGATCGTTTGTGCAATGCAATGCAATGCAGCAAAACATGTTATCTCTTTAATGAACATGGGATTGAGTTAGTTCTGGTGTGCAATGCAATGCAATGCAAGATGTGCATAGCCTATATGTTATTCTTCAATGCACAACGTTAGATCGTTTGTGCAGTGCAATGCATTGCAACAAGACATATGTTATCTCTTTAATGAACATGGGATTGAGTTAGGTCTGGTGTGCAATGCAATGCAATGCAAGATGTGCATAGCCTATATGTTATTCTTCAATGCACAACGTTAGATCGTTTGTGCAATGCAATGCAATGCAGCAAATATATGTTATCTCTTTAATGAACATGGGAACGAGTTAGTTCTGGTGTGCAATGCAATGCAATGAAAGAAGTGCATAGCCTATATGTTATTCTTCAATGCACAACGTTAGATCGTTTGTGCAATGCAATGCAATGCAATGCAGCAAAACATACGTTATCTCTTTAATGAACATGGGAATGAGTTAGTGCTGGTGTGCAATGCAATGCAAGAAGTGCAAGCTTATAAGTTATTCTTCAATGCACAACGTTAGATCGTTTGTGCAATGCAATGCAATGCAGCAAAACATGTTATCTCTTTAATGAACATGGGATTGAGTTTGTTCTGGTGTGCAATGCAATGCAATGCAAGATGTGCATAGCCTATATGTTATTCTTCAATGCACAACGTTAGATCGTTTGTGCAGTGCAATGCAATGCAGCAACACATATGTTGTCTCTTTAATGAACATGGTATTGAGTTAGTTCTGGTGTGCAATGCAATGCAATAGCCTTTATGTTATTCTTCAATGCACAACGTTAGATCTTTTGTGCAATGCATTGCAACAAGACATATGTTATCTCTTTAATGAACATGGGATTGAGTTAGTTCTGGTGTGCAATGCAATGCAATGCAAGATGTGCATAGCCTATATGTTATTCTTCAATGCACAACGTTAGATCGTTTGTGCAATGCAATGCAATGCAGCAAATATATGTTATCTCTTTAATGAACATGGGAATGAGTTAGTTCTGGTGTGCAATGCAATGCAATGCAAGAAGTGCAAGCTTATAAGTTATTCTTCAATGCACAACGTTAGATCGTTAGTGCAATGCAATGCAATGCAGCAAAACATGTTATCTCTTTAATGAACATGGGAATGAGTTAGTGCTGGTGTGCAATGCAATGCAAGAAGTGCATAGCCTATATGTTATTCTTCAATGCACAACGTTAGATCGTTTGTGCAATGCAATGCAATGCAATGCAGCAAAACATGTTATCTCTTTAATGAACATGGGAATGAGTTAGTTCTGGTGTGGTGTGCAATGCAATGCAATGCAAGAAGTGCATATGTTATTCTTCAATGCACAACGTTAGATATTTTGTCCAATGCATTGCAAGACATATGTTATCGCTTTAATGAACATGGGATTGAGTTAGTTCTGGTGTGCAATGCAATGCAATGCAAGAAGTGCATATCCTATAGGTTATTCTTCAATGCACAACGTTAGATCGTTAGAGCAATGCAATGCAATGCAATGCAGCAAAACATGTTATCTCTTTAATGAACATGGGAATGAGTTAGTTCTGGTGTGCAATGCAATGCAATGCAAGAAGTGCATATGTTATTCTTCAATGCACAACGTTAGATATTTTGTCCAATGCATTGCAAGACATATGTTATCGCTTTAATGAACATGGGATTGAGTTAGTTCTGGTGTGCAATGCAATGCAATGCAAGAAGTGCATATCCTATAGGTTATTCTTCAATGCACAACGTTAGATCGTTTGTGCAATGCAATGCAATGCAACAACACATCTCTTTAATGAACATGGGAATGAATTAGTTCTGGTGTGCAATGTAATGCAAGAAGTGCATTGCCTATATGTTTTTCTTCAATGATGCACAACGTTAGATCGTTTGTGCAATGCAACAACACATATGTTATCTCTTAAATGAACATTGGAACGAGTTAGTTCTGGTGTGCAATGCAATGCAATGCCTGCATAGCCTATATGTTATTCTTCAATGCACAACGTTAGATCGTTTGTGCAATGCAATGCAATGCAATAACACACGTTATCTCTTTAATGAACATGGGAATGAGTTATTTTGGGTGTGTAATGCAATGCAATGCAAGAATTGCATAGCCTACATGTTATTCTTCAATGCAAAACGTTAGATCGTTTGTGCATTGCAATGCAACACATCTCTTTAATGAACATGGGAATAAATTAGTTCTGGTATGCAAGCCAATGCAATGCAAGAAGTGCATAGCCTATATGTTATTCTTCAATGAACAACGTTAGATCGTTTGTGCAATGCAATGCAACAACAAACGTCATCTCTTTAATGAACATGGGAATGAGTTAGTTCTGGTGTGCAATGCAATGCAATGCAAGAAGTGCATAACCTATATGTTATTCTTCAGTGCACAACGTTAGATCGTTTGTGCAATGCAAAGCAAAAACACATATGTTATCTCTTTAATGGACATGGGATTGAGTTAGTTTTGGTGTGAAATGCAATGCAATGCAATAACACACGTTTTCTCTTTAATGAACATGGGAATGAGTTAGTTTGGGTGTGCAATGCAATGCAAGAAGTGCCTGACCTATATGCTATTCTTCTGTGCACAACGTTAGATCGTTTGTTCAATGCAATGCAAACACATATATGTTATCTCTTTACTGAACATTGGAAGGAGTTAGTTCTGGTGTGCAATGCAATGCAATGCAATGCCTGCATAGCCTATATGTTATTCTTCAATGTACAACGTTAGATCGTTTGTGCAATGCAATGCAATGCAATGCAACAACACAGGTTATCTCTTTAATGAACATGGGAATGAGTTATTTTGGGTGTGTAATGCAATGCAATGCAAGAATTGCATAACCTATATGTTATTCTTCAATGCACAACGTTAGATATTTTGTGCAATGCAATGCAACAACACATCTCTTTAATGAACATGGGAATGAGTTAGTTTGGGTGTGCAATGCAATGCAATGCAAGACGTGCATAGCCTATATGTTATTATTAAATGCACAACATTAGATCGTTTGTGCAATGCAATGCATCAACACACGTTATTTCTTTAATGAACATGGGAATGAGTTAGTTTGGGTGTGCAATGCAATGCAATGCAATGCAAGACGTGCATAGCCTATATGTTATTCTTTAATAAACAACATTAGATCGTTTGTGCATTGCAATGCAACACATCTCTTTAATGAACATGGGAATAAATTAGTTCTGGTATGCAAGCCAATGCAATGCAAGAAGTGCTAGCCTATATGTTATTCTTCAATGCACAACGTTAGATCGTTTGTGCAATGCAATGCAGCAACAGATATGTTATTTCATTAATGAACATGGGATTGAGTTAGTTCTGGTGTGCAATGCAATGCAATGCGTGCATAGCCTATATGTTATTCTTCAATGCACAACGTTAGATCGTTTGTGCAATGCAATGCAGCAACAGATATGTTATTTCATTAATGAACATGGGATTGAGTTAGTTCTGGTGTGCAATGCAATGCAATGCGTGCATAGCCTATATGTTATTCTTCAATGCACAACATTAGATCGTATGTGCAATGCAATGCAATGCAATGCAATACAATGCAAAAACACACGTTATCTCTTTAATGAACATGGGAATGAGTTATTTTGGGTGTGCAATGCAATGCAATGCAAGAAGTGCATAGCCTATATGTTATTCTTCAATGCACAACGTTAGATCGTTTGTGCAATGCAATGCAATGGAGCAAAACATATGTTATTTCTTTAATGAACATGGGAATGAGTTAGTGCTGGTGTGCAATGCAATGCAAGAAGTGCAAGCTTATAAGTTATTCTTCAATGCACAACGTTAGATCGTTTGCACAGTGCAATGCAATGCAATGCAGCAAAACATGTTATCTATTTAATGAACATGGGAATGAGTTAGTTCTGGTGTGCAATGCAATGCAATGAAGAAGTGCATTTGTTATTCTTCAATGCACAACGTTAGATGTTTTGTGCAATGCAATGCATTGCAAGACATATGTTATCTCTTTAATGAACATGGGATTGAGTTATTTCTGGTGTGCAATGCAATTCAATGCAAGAAGTGCATAGCCTATATGTTATTCTTCAATGCACAACGTTAGATCGTTTGAGCAATGCAATGCAATGCAGCAAAACATATGTTATCTCTTTAATGAACATGGGAATGAGTTAGTTCTGGTGTGCAATGCAATGCAATGCAATGCAAGAAGTGCATAGCCTATATGTTATTCTTCAATGCACAACGTTAGATCGTTTGTGCAATGCAATGCAATGCAGCAAAACATATGTTATCTCTTTAATAAACATGGGAATGAGTTAGTGCTGGTGTGCAATGCAATGCAAGAAGTGCAAGCTTATAAGTTATTCTTCAATGCACAACGTTAGATCGTTTGTGCAATGCAATGCAATGCAATGCAGCAAAACATACGTTATCTCTTTAATGAACATGGGAATGAGTTAGTGCTGGTGTGCAATGCAATGCAAGAAGTGCAAGCTTATAAGTTATTCTTCAATGCACAACGTTAGATCGTTTGTGCAATGCAATGCAATGCAGCAAAACATGTTATCTCTTTAATGAACATGGGATTGAGTTAGTTCTGGTGTGCAATGCAATGCAATGCAAGATGTGCATAGCCTATATGTTATTCTTCAATGCACAACGTTAGATCGTTTGTGCAGTGCAATGCAATGCAGCAACACATATGTTGTCTCTTTAATGAACATGGTATTGAGTTAGTTCTGGTGTGCAATGCAATGCAATAGCCTTTATGTTATTCTTCAATGCACAACGTTAGATCTTTTGTGCAATGCATTGCAACAAGACATATGTTATCTCTTTAATGAACATGGGATTGAGTTAGTTCTGGTGTGCAATGCAATGCAATGCAAGATGTGCATAGCCTATATGTTATTCTTCAATGCACAACGTTAGATCGTTTGTGCAATGCAATGCAATGCAGCAAATATATGTTATCTCTTTAATGAACATGGGAATGAGTTAGTTCTGGTGTGCAATGCAATGCAATGCAAGAAGTGCATAGCCTATATGTTATTCTTCAATGCACAACGTTAGATCGTTTGTGCAATGCAATGCAATGCAATGCAGCAAAACATATGTTATCTCTTTAATGAACATGGGAATGAGTTAGTGCTGGTGTGCAATGCAATGCAAGAAGTGCAAGCTTATAAGTTATTCTTCAATGCACAACGTTAGATCGTTAGTGCAATGCAATGCAATGCAGCAAAACATGTTATCTCTTTAATGAACATGGGAATGAGTTAGTGCTGGTGTGCAATGCAATGCAAGAAGTGCATAGCCTATATGTTATTCTTCAATGCACAACGTTAGATCGTTTGTGCAATGCAATGCAATGCAATGCAGCAAAACATGTTATCTCTTTAATGAACATGGGAATGAGTTAGTTCTGGTGTGGTGTGCAATGCAATGCAATGCAAGAAGTGCATATGTTATTCTTCAATGCACAACGTTAGATATTTTGTCCAATGCATTGCAAGACATATGTTATCGCTTTAATGAACATGGGATTGAGTTAGTTCTGGTGTGCAATGCAATGCAATGCAAGAAGTGCATATCCTATAGGTTATTCTTCAATGCACAACGTTAGATCGTTAGAGCAATGCAATGCAATGCAATGCAGCAAAACATGTTATCTCTTTAATGAACATGGGAATGAGTTAGTTCTGGTGTGCAATGCAATGCAATGCAAGAAGTGCATATGTTATTCTTCAATGCACAACGTTAGATATTTTGTCCAATGCATTGCAAGACATATGTTATCGCTTTAATGAACATGGGATTGAGTTAGTTCTGGTGTGCAATGCAATGCAATGCAAGAAGTGCATATCCTATAGGTTATTCTTCAATGCACAACGTTAGATCGTTTGTGCAATGCAATGCAATGCAGCAACACATATGTTGTCTCTTTAATGAACATGGGAATGAGTTAGTTCTGGTGTGCAATGCAATGCAATAGCCTTTATGTTATTCTTCAATGCACAACGTTAGATCTTTTGTGCAATGCATTGCAACAAGACATATGTTATCTCTTTAATGAACATGGGATTGAGTTAGTTCTGGTATGCAATGCAATGCAATGCAAGATGTGCATAGCCTATATGTTATTCTTCAATGCACAACGTTAGATCGTTTGTGCAATGCAATGCAGCAAATCATATGTTATCTCTTTAATGAACATGGGAATTAGTTAGTTCTAGTGTGCAATGCAATGCAAGAAGTGCATAGCCTATAAGTTATTCTTCAATGCACAACGTTAGATCGTTTGTGCAATGCAATGCAATGCAGCAAAACATATGTTATCTCTTTAATGAACATGGGAATGAGTTAGTGCTGGTGTGCAATGCAATGCAAGAAGTGCAAGCTTATAAGTTATTCTTCAATGCACAACGTTAGATCGTTTGTGCAATGCAATGCAATGCAGCAAAACATGTTATCTCTTTAATGAACATGGGAATGAGTTAGTTCTGGTGTGCAATGCAATGCAATGCAACAACACATAAGTTATTCTTCAATGCACAACATTAGATCGTTTGTGCAATGCAATACAACAAAACATATGTTATCTCTATTAATGAACATGGGATTGAGTTCGTTCTGGTGTGCAATGCAATGCAATAGCCTATATGTTATTCTTCAATGCACAACGTTAGATCGTTTGTGCAATGCATTGCAACAAGACATATTTTATCTCTTTAATGAACATGGTATTGAGTTAGTTCTGGTGTGCAATGCAATGCAATTCAAGAAGTGCATGTCCTATAGGTTATTCTTCAATGCACAACGTTAGATCGTTTGTGCAATGCAATGCAATGCAATGCAGCAACACATATGTTGTCTCTTTAATGAACATGGGAATGAGTTGTTCTGGTGTGCAATGCAATAGCCTTTATGTTATTCTTCAATGCACAACGTTAGATCGTTTGTGCAATGCAATGCAATGCAATGCAGCAACACATATGTAATCTCTTTAATGAACATGGGAATGAGTTAGTTCTGGTGTGCAATGCAATGCAATAACCTTTATGTTATTCTTCAATGCACAACGTTAGATCTTTTGTGCAATGCATTGCAACAAGACATATGTTATCTCTTTAATGAACATGGGATTGAGTTAGTTCTGGTGTGCAATGCAATGCAATGCAAGATGTGCATAGCCTATATGTTATTCTTCAATGCACAACGTTAGATCGTTTGTGCAATGCAATGCAATGCAATGCAGCAAAACATATGGTATCTCTTTAATGAACATGGGAATGAGTTAGTGCTGGTGTTCAATGCAATGCAAGAAGTGCAAGCTTATAAGTTATTCTTCAATGCACGACGTTAGATCGTTTGTGCAATGCAATGCAATGCATATGTTGTCTCTTTAATGAACATGGGAATGAGTTAGTTCTGGTGTGCAATGCAATGCAATAGCCGTTATGTTATTCTTCAATGCACAACGTAGATCGTTTGTGCAATGCAATGCAATGCAATGCAGCAAAACATATGTTATCTCTTTAATGAACATGGGAATGAGTTAGTGCTGGTGTGCAATGCAATGCAAGAAGTGCAAGCTTATAAGTTATTCTTCAATGCACGACGTTAGATCGTTTGTGCAATGCAATGCAATGCAGCAAAACATGTTATCTCTTTAATGAACATGGGAATGAGTTAGTTCTGGTGTGCAATGCAATGCAATGCAACAACACATAAGTTATTCTTCATTGCACAACATTAGATCGTTTGTGCAATGCAATGCAACAAAACATATGTTATCTCTATTAATGAACATGGGATTGAGTTAGTTCTGGTGTGCAATGCAATGCAATAGCCTATATGTTATTCTTCAAAGCACAACGTTAGATCGTTTGTGCAATGCATTGCAACAAGACATATGTTATCTCTTTAATGAACATGGTATTGAGTTAGTTCTGGTGTGCAATGCAATGCAATGCAAGAAGTGCATATCCTATAGGTTATTCTTCAATGCACAACGTTAGATCGTTTGTGCAATGCAATGCAATGCAATGCAATGCAGCAACACATATGTTGTCTCTTTAATGAACATGGGAATGAGTTAGTTCTGGTGTGCAATGCAATGCAATAGCCATTATGTTATTCTTCAATGCACAACGTTAGATCGTTTTTGCAATGCAATGCAATGCAGCAAAACATATGTTATCTCTTTAATGAACATGGGAAGGAGTTAGTTCTGGTGTGCTTATGCAATGCAATGCAAGAAGTTCATTGCCTATTTGTTATTCTTCAATGCACAACGTTAGATCGTTTGTGCAATGCAATGCAACAACACATATGTTTTCTTTTTATGAACATGGGAATGAGTTACTGTGCAATGCAATGCAAAGCAAGAGGTGCATAGCATATATTATATCCTTCAATGTACATCGTTGTCTGTTGTCACAAAGGAATGAGTTATTTCTGGCATGCATTGAAATGCAAAATGCAATGCAACACGTTTATCTCTTCTTTGCACACGAGGTTATTCTATGCATTGTAATGCGATAGTTAATGCAATAATTTCCCTTCAATGAACAAATGAATAAGTTTGCTGAGTATGCAGTGCAGTGCGAAAGAACATATGTTGTATGTTTCATTGCATAGATGAAATAGCTGTATATTTTGTCTATTCGAATGCATTACTTGTTCATTCAGTCAACTGATTTTAACTTTCTATACATACTCGTCGACTCCTGATGTTACGTCAGCCATACAGAAGTCCATATTTGACCCAAGGAACATATTTCTGACCAAAGAGTCCTCGATCTTGGACTTTCTATGCATACTCATAGATATCCATATATGACCTTTTGAACTTATTTCTGGTCAAAAGGTCTTCAGAAGTTTTTAAACTATGTAAAGTTATAGACTCCTTCTGATGATAAATAGGCTATACAGAGGTCCCCTTTTGACCTACTGAACATATTTCTGGCCAAAGAGTCCTAAAAGATTAACACTATACATTCAGATTGATATCTTCAGATGTTATATCATCCTGACAAAAGTCCATATTTGACATACGGAATTGGCCAAGGAGTTCTTGAACATTATCTTGCTATACTACAGATTGACTTCTTGTGATGTTATATTAACCAGCCAGTAGTCAATTTTTCAGAGTCCGTGAACATTAACTCACTATACATATAGACTGACTTCTCGTACCGATTGTGAAACAAGTTGACCAAAGAGTTCTCAAAAGGATTTTGTCTATCATAAACGTATAGACTCCTGATGTTAAATCAGCCATACAGAAGTCCATATTTGACCTTCTGGACATATTTCTGGAATGAGACCTTGAACTTTAACCTTACTATACATATTTCTATTACTATACAGACTTCTCGTGATGTTTTATCAGCCAGACTGTAGTCCGATTTGTCCATATTTGACCCAAGGAATATTTTTATGGCCAACGAGTTCCCGATCTTGGACTTTCTGTACATACTCATAGACTCCTTCTAATGCTACATATGCTATTTAGATATCCATATCTGACCTTTTGAACTTATTTCTGGTCAAAGGGTCCTCAAAAGTTTTTAAACTAAATAAAGTTATACACTCCTTCTGATGATAAATCAGCTATTCAGACGTCCCCTTTTGACATACTGAACATATTTCTGGCCATAAAGTCCTAAAAGATTAACACTATACATTCAGACTGATATCTTCAGATGTTATATCATCCTGACAAAAGTCCATATTTGACATACTGAATTTTTTTCTGGCCAAGGAGTACTCGAAACTTGACCTTTCCATATATACTCGTTGACTCTTTCTGATGTTACGTCAGCCATACAGAAGTCCATATTTGACCCAAGGAACATGTTTCTGGCCAAAAAGTCCTCGATCTTGGGCTTTCTATACATACTCATAGACTCCTTCTGATGCTTCATAAGCCATATAGATGTCCATACCTTTTATGACACCTTTTGAACTTATTTCCTGTCAAAGTATCTTTTTTTAAAACTATTTAAAATTATAGAGTGCTTCTGATGATAAATCAGCTATACAGATGTCCCCTTTTGACATACTGAATATATTTCTGGCCAAAGAGTTCTTGATTATCTTGCTATACTACAGATTGACTTCTTGTGATGTTATATTTTCAGCCAGTAGTACATTTTTCACCCACTGAACATATTTCTGACCAGAGTCCATGAACATTAACACACTATACATATAGACTGACTTCTCGTAATGTTAAATCAGGCAGACAGTAGTCCATATTTGACCGAATGAAAAAAAATGTGACCAAAGAGTTCTAAAAAATGTTTTTGTCTTTCATAAATTTATATACTCCTTCTGATGTTAAATCAGCCATACACAAGTCCATATTTGACCTTCTGAACATATTTCAGGCCAGAGACCTTGAACTTTAACCTTACTATACAATTTTCTCATACTATACAGACTTCTCGTGATGTTATATCAGCCAGACCGTAGTAAATATTTGACCAATTGAACATATTTTTGGCCAAAGAATCCTCAAAATGTTTTTTACTATTATAAACTTATCGACTCCTTCTGATGTCAAATCAGCCTTACAGAAGTCCATTGACCCAAGGAATATATTTAAGGCCATAGAGTCCTGGATCTTGGACTTTCAATACATAATCATAGACTCCTTCTAATGCTACATAAGCCACATAGATATCCATATCTGACCCTTTGAACTTATTTCTGGTCAAAGGGTCCTCAAAAGTTTTTAAACTATATCAAGTTATAGACTCCTTCTGATGATAAATCAACTATTCAGAGGTCCCCTTTTGACATACTGAACATATTTCTGGCCAGAGAGTCCTAAAAGATTAACACTACATTCAGATCGATATCTTCAGATGTTTTATCATCCTGACAAACTCCATATTTGACTTTGTGGACATATTTCTGGCCAAAGAGTTCATGAACATTATCTTGCTATACTACAGATGTTGACTTCTTGTGATGTTGTATTTTCAGCCAGTAGTCAATTTTTCACCCAGTGAACATATTTCTGGCCAGAGTCTGTGAACATTAACTCACTATACATATAGACTGGCTTCTCATAACGTTAAATTAGGCAGACAGTAGTCCATATTTGACCGATTGAAAAAAAATTTGACCAAAGAATTCTCAATAGGATTTTGTCTATCATAAACGTATAGACTCCTTCTGATATTAAATCAGCCATACAGAAGTCCATATTTGACCTACCGAAAATATTACTGGCCAAAGAGTCCTTAAAGATTAACACTATACATTCAGATTGATATCTTCAGATGTTATATCATCCTCACAAAAGTCCAGGACTTTTTTTCTGGTCAAAGAGTTTAAACTTGACCTTTCTATATATACTTGTTGACTCTTTCTAATGTCACGTCAGCCATACAGAAGTCCATTATTGACCCAAGGAACATATTTATGGGCCAAAGAGTTCTCAATCATGAACTTTCATACATACGCATAGACTCTTTCTGATTCTTCATAGGCTTTATAGATGAAAATATTGAAAGATTGAAAATATTTTTGGCATAAAGGTCCTCACAAGTTAACATTAAATACTCATAGACTTCTTCTGATGATTCATCACTTTAACAGGTGTCCATATGTGACCCTCTGAATATATGTTTTGGCCAAAGAATCATTGAACATTAACTCTCTATACATATTGACTCAAGAGTCAAAATTTGACCTTTTTTGGTCTGATTTATCATCAGAAGGAGTCTATACATTTACATAGTTTAAAAACTTTTGAGGAACCTTTGACCAGAAATAAGTTCAAAAGGTCAGATATGGACATCTATATGGCTTATGAAGCATCAGAAGGAGTCTATGAGTATGTATAGAAAGCCCAAAATCGAGGACACTTTGGCCAGAAATATGTTCCTTGGGTCAAATATGGACTTCTGTATAGCTGACGTAACATCAGAAAGAGTCAACGAGTATATATGGAAAGGTCAAGTTTCGAGTACTCCTTGGCCAGAAAAAAATTCAGTATGTCAAATATGGACTTTTGTCAGGATGATAAAACATCCGAAGATATCAATCTGAATGTATAGTGTTAAACTTTTAGGACTCTTTGGCCAGAAATATGTTCAGTAGGTCAAAAGGGGACCTCTGAATAGCTGATTTATCATCAAAAGGAGTCCATAACTTTATATAGTTTAAAAACTTTTGAGGACCCTTTGATCAGAAATAAGTTCAAAAGGTCATTTATTAATTTCTATATGGCTTATGTAGCATTAGAAGGAGTCTATGAGTATGTATAGAAAGTCCAAGATTGAGGACTCTTTGGCCATAAATGTATTCAGTATGTCAAAAGGCGACCTCTGTATAGCTGATTTATCATCAGAAGCACTCTATAATTTTATATAGTTAGAAAAATTTTGAGGACACTTTGACCAGAAATAAGTTCAAAAGGTCAGATATGGACATCTATATGGCTTATGAGGCATCAGAAGGAGTCTATGAGTATGTATAGAAAGCCCAAGATCGAGGACTCTTTGGCCAGAAACATCTTCCTTGGGTCAAATGTGGACTTCTGTATGGCTGACGTAACATCAGAAACAGTCAACGAGTATATATGGAAAGGTCAAGTTTCGAGTACTCCTTGGCCAGAAAAAAATTCAGTATGTCAAATATGGACTTTTGTCAGGATGATAAAACATCCGAAGATATCAATCTGAATGTATAGTGTTAAACTTTTAGGACTCTTTGGCCAGAAATATGTTCAGTAGGTCAAAATGGGACCTCTGAATAGCTGATTTATCATCAGAAAGAGTCAACTTTATATAGTTTAAAAACTTTTGAGGACCCTTTGATCAGAAATAAGTTCAAAAGGTCAGATATGGATATCTATATGGCTTATGTAGCATTAGAAGGAGTCTATGAGTATGTATAGAAAGTCCAAGATTGAGGACTCTTTGGCCATAAATGTATTCAGTATGTCAAAAGGCGACCTCTGTATAGCTGATTTATCATCAGAAGCACTCTATAATTTTATATAGTTAGATAAATTTTGAGGACCCTTTGATCAGAAATAAGTTCAAAAGGTCATTTATTAATTTCTATATGGCTTATGTAGCATTAGAAGGAGTCTATGAGTATGTATAGAAAGTCCAAGATTGAGGACTCTTTGGCCATAAATGTATTCAGTATGTCAAAAGGCGACCTCTGTATAGCTGATTTATCATCAGAAGCACTCTATAATTTTATATAGTTAGAAAAATTTTGAGGACACTTTGACCAGAAATAAGTTCAAAAGGTCAGATATGGACATCTATATGGCTTATGAGGCATCAGAAGGAGTCTATGAGTATGTATAGAAAGCCCAAGATCGAGGACTCTTTGGCCAGAAACATCTTCCTTGGGTCAAATGTGGACTTCTGTATGGCTGACGTAACATCAGAAACAGTCAACGAGTATATATGGAAAGGTCAAGTTTCGAGTACTCCTTGGCCAGAAAAAAATTCAGTATGTCAAATATGGACTTTTGTCAGGATGATAAAACATCCGAAGATATCAATCTGAATGTATAGTGTTAAACTTTTAGGACTCTTTGGCCAGAAATATGTTCAGTAGGTCAAAATGGGACCTCTGAATAGCTGATTTATCATCAGAAAGAGTCAACTTTATATAGTTTAAAAACTTTTGAGGACCCTTTGATCAGAAATAAGTTCAAAAGGTCAGATATGGATATCTATATGGCTTATGTAGCATTAGAAGGAGTCTATGAGTATGTATAGAAAGTCCAAGATTGAGGACTCTTTGGCCATAAATGTATTCAGTATGTCAAAAGGCGACCTCTGTATAGCTGATTTATCATCAGAAGCACTCTATAATTTTATATAGTTAGATAAATTTTGAGGACACTTTGACCAGAAATAAGTTCAAAAGGTCAGATATGGACATCTATATGGCTTATGAAGCATCAGAAGGAGTCTATGAGTATGTATAGAAAGCCCAAAATCGAGGACTCTTTGACCAGAAATATGTTCCTTGGTTCAAATATGGACTTCTGTATAGCTGACGTAACATCAGAAAGAGTCAACGAGTATGGAAAGGTCAAGTTTCGAGTACTCCTTGGCCAGAAAAAAATTCAGTATGTCAAATATGGACTTTTGTCAGGATGATAAAACATCCGAAGATATCAATCTGAATGTATAGTGTTAAACTTTTAGGACTTTTTGGCCAGAAATATGTTCAGTAGGTCAAAATGGGACCTCTGAATAGCTGATTTATCATCAGACAGAGTCAATAATTTTATATAGTTTAAAAACTTTTGAGGACCCTTTGATCAGAAATAAGTTCAAAAGGTCTGATATGGATATCTATTTGGCTTATATAGCATTAGAAAGAGTCTATGAGTATGTATAGAAAGTCCAAGATCGAGGACTCTTTGGCCATAAATATAGTCAGTATGTCAAGAGGGGACCTCTGTATAGCTGATTTATCATCAGAAGCGGTCTATAATTTTATATAGTTTGAAACATTTTGAGGACACTTTGACCAGAAACAAGTTTAAAAGGTCAGATATGGACATCTATATGGCTTATGATGCATCAGAAGGAGTCTATGAGTATGTATAGAAAGCCCAAGATCGAGGACTCTTTGGCCAGAAACATGTTCCTTGGGTCAAATATGGACTTCTGTATGGCTGACGTAACATCAGAAAGAGTCAACGAGTATATGTGGAAAGGTCAAGTTTCGAGTACTCCTTGGCCAGAAAAAAATTCAGTGTGTCAAATATGGACTTTTGTCAGGATGATAAAACATCCGAAGATATCAATCTGAATGTATAGTGTTAAACTTTTAGGACTCTTTGGCCAGAAATATGTTCAGTAGGTCAAAATGGGACCTCTGAATAGCTGATTTATCATCAGACAGAGTCAATAATTTTATATATTTTAAAAACTTTTGAGGACCCTTTGATCAGAAATAAGTTCAAAAGGTCAGATATGGATATCTATATGGCTTATGTAGCATTAGAAGGAGTCTATATGTATAGAAAGTACAAGATCGAGGACTCTTTGGCCATAAATGTATTCAGTATGTCAAAAGGGGACCTCTGTATAGCTGATTTATCATCAGAAGCAGTCTATAATTTTATATGGGTTGAAAAATTTTGAGGACACTTTGACCCGAAATAAGTTGAAAAGGTCAGATATGGACATCTATATGGCTTATGAGGCATCAGAAGGAGTCTATGAGTATGTACAGAAAGCCCAAGATCGAGGACTCTTTGGCCAGAAACATGTTCCTTGGGTCAAATATGGACTTCTGTATGGCTGACGTAACATCAGAAAGAGTCAACGAGTATATATGGAAAGGTCAAGTTTCGAGTACTCCTTGGCCAGAAAAAAATTCAGTATGTCAAATATGGACTTTTGTCAGGATAAAACATCCGAGGATTTCAATTTGATTGTATAGTGTTAATCTTTTAGGACTCTTTGGCCAGAAATATGTTCAGTAGGTCAAAAGGGGTTCTCTGAATAGCTGATTTATCATCAGACAGAGTCAATAACTTTATATAGTTTAAAAACTTTTGAGGACCCTTTGATCAGAAATAAGTTCAAAAGGTCAGATATGGATATCTATTTGGCTTATGTAGCATTAGAAGGAGTCTATGAGTATGTACAGAAAGTCCAAGATCGAGGACTCTTTGGCCATAAATATAATCAGTATGTCAAAAGTGGACCTCTGTATAGCTGATTTATCATCAGAAGCAGTCTATAATTGTATATAGTTTGAAACATTTTGAGGACACTTTGACCAGAAACAAGTTCAAAAGGTCAGATATGGACATCTATATGGCTTATGATGCATCAGAAGGAGTCTATGAGTATGTATAGAAAGCCCAAGATCGAGGACTCTTTGGCCAGAAACATGTTCCTTGGGTCAAATATGGACTTCTGTATGGCTGACGTAACATCAGAAACAGTCAACGAGTATATGTGGAAAGGTCAAGTTTCGAGTACTCCTTGGCCAGAAAAAAATTCACTATGTCATATATAGTTTGTCAAACATGATGATAAAACATCCGAAGATATCAATCTGAATGTATAGTGTTAAACTTTTAAGACTCTTTGGCCAGAAATATGTTCAGTAGGTCAAAAGGGGACCTCTGGCTGATGAAACATCAGGAGTCAATAAGCATGAATAGAAAGTTCAAGATCAATTACTGTTCGGTCAGAAATATGTTCAATATTGTGTTCATATGTTCATTTCAGTAGGTTAATGATTTTATATAAAAAGTTCAAGTTTTATAGACTCTTTTACCAGAAATATTTTCAACGGGTCAATTATGGACTACTGTCAGGCTGATGAAACTCTAGAAAAAGTCAATGAGCATTTAAAGAAAGTTCAAGTTCATAGACTCGTTGGCCAGAAATATGTTCAACAGTCAGTATGGACAATTGTCTGGCCGATGTATTATCTGAAAGAGTCTGTAAGTATAAATAGAAAGTTCAAGATCAAGGACTCTTCAGTCAGAAATATGTTCAATATGTCAAATATGGACTGCTGTCTGACTGATGAAACACTAGAAGGAGTCAATATGCACAATTGTCTGGCCGATTTACTATCTGAAAGAGTCTACAAGTATGAATAGAAAGTTGAAGATCAATGACTCTTCGGTCAGAAATATGTTCAATATGTCAAATCTGAAGTACTGTATGGCTGAAGAAACAGCATTAGGAGTCAATGAGCATGTATAGAATGTTCAAGATCGAGGATTATTTTACTAGAGATATGTTCAAGTATGTCAAATATGGACGTTTGTCTGTCTGATGAAACATCAGGAGTCAATGAGCTTGTATAGAAAGTTCAAAATCGAGGACTCTTTTACCAGAAATATTTTCAGTAGGTAAATTATAGACTACTCTCTGGCTGATGAAACACTAAAAGGAGTCAATGAGCATGTATAGAAAGTTCAAGTACATAGACTCGTTGGCCAGAAAAAAAATGTAATTGTCATTATGGACAATTGTCTGGCCGATGTGCTATGTGAAAGAGTCTATAAGTATAAATAGAAAGTTCAAAATCAAGGATTCTTCGGTCAGAAATATGTTCAATATGTCAAACCTGAAGTACTGTATGGCTGAAGAAACAACATAAGGAGTCACTGAGAATCTATAGACAGTAGTTCAAGACAGAGGACTCCTTTACTAGAAATATGTAACTTCAGAGGGTCAATTATGGACTATTGTCTGCTTGTGAAACATCAGGAGTCAATGAGCATGTATAGAAAGTACAAGATCGAGGACTCTTTTGCCAGAAATATATTCAGTAGGTCAAATATGGACTGCAGTCTGGCTGATGAAACATCAGAAGTCAATGATTATGAATAGAAAGTTCAAGTTAATAGACTCTTCAGGCAGCAATATGTTCAGTAGGTCAGTTATAGACAATTGTCTGACTGATGAATCATCATGAGTCAATGAACATGTATAGAAAGTTCAAAATCGAGGGCTCTTTTACTAGAAATATTTTCAGTGGGTCAATTATGGACTACTCTCTGGCTGATGAAACACTAAAAGGAGTCAATGAGCATGAACATTCTGTTCAAATTCATGGACTTGTTGGCCAGAAATATGTTCAATAATTAATATGGACAATTGACTGTCCGATGTACTGTCTGAAAGAGTCATAATTATGAATAGAAAGTTCAAGATCAAGGACTCTTCTGTCAGAAATATGTTCAACATGTCAAATCTGGACTTCTGTATGTCTAATGTATTATTAAGAGAAGTCAATAAGCAAAGTTAATGTTTAAATAGGAACCTCTGTATGGCTGAACTAACATAATAAGAAATCCTTTGAGGACCCTTTGACCAGAAATAAGTTCAATAGGTCAGATATAGACTTCTAAATTGCTTATGAAACATCAAAAGGAGTCTATGTGAAATTGTGAGAATGGGAAATTCAAGATCGAGTATATGTTCAGTAGGTCAAATAAGCACAAATTGTATTTCCTCAAACCACAGCGCAATGAGTTTGTGAATGAGTTAGTGCAATGGTGTGCAATGCTTTGAAAGAAGTGCAAAGGCTTATGTTATTCTTTAATGCACAACGTCAGATCATTTGTGCAATGCAATAACACAAATGTTATGTCTTTAATGAACATGGGATTGAGTTAGTTCTGGTGTGCAATGCAATGCAATGCAAGAAGTACATAGCCTACAAGTTATTCTTAAATGCATAACGTTAGATCGTTTGTGCAATGCAATGGAATAACATTCGTTATCTCTTTAATGAACGTTAACGTTAGAACGTTAACTCTTTAACAACGTTAGATCGTTTGTGCAATGCAATGCAATGCAAGAAATGCATAGCCTATGTTATTCTTCAATGCACAACGTAGATCGTTTGTGCAATGCAATGCAACAACACGTATATAATCTCTTTAATGAACATGGGATTGAGTTAGTCAGGTGTGCAAATGCAATGCAATGCAAGAAGATCATTGCCTATTTGTTACTCTTCAATGCACAACGTTAGATCGTTTGTGCAATGCAATGCAATGCAATCACATTTGTTAGCTCTTTAATGATCATGGGCATGAATTAGTTTTGGTGTGCAATGCAATGCAATGCAAGAAGTGCATAGCCTATTTTTTTTCTACAATGCACAACGTTAGATCGTTTGTGCAATGCAATGCAACAACATGTATATTATCTCTTTAATGAACATGGAAAGGAGTTAGTTCTGGTGTGCTTATGCAATGCAATGCAAGAAGTGCATATGTTATTCTTCAATGAACAACGTTAAATATTTTGTGCAATGCATTGCAACAAGACATATGTTAGCTCTTTAATGAACATGGTATTTAGTTAGTTCTGGTGTGCAATGCAATGCAAGAAATGCATAGCCTATGTTATTCTTCAATTCACAACGTTAGATCGTTTGTGCAATGCAATGCAATGCATATGTTATCTCTTTAATGAACATGGGAATGAGTTAGTTCTGGTGTGCAATGCAATGCAATGCAACAACACATAAGTTATTCTTCAATGCACAACGTTAGATCGTTTGTGCAATGCATTGCAACAAGACATATGTTATCTCTTTAATGAACATGGGATTGAGTTAGTTCTGGTGTGCAATGCAATGTAAGAAGTGCAAGCCTATAAGTTATTCTTCAATGCACAACGTTAGATCGTTTGTGCAATGCATTGTCACAAAACATATGTTAGCTCCTTAATGAACATAGGATTGAGTTAGTTCAGGTGTGCAATGCAATGCAATGCAAGAAGTGCATATCCTATAGGTTATTCTTCAATGCACAACGTTAGATCGTTTGTGCAATGCAATGCAATGCAGCAAAACATATGTTGTCTCTTTAAAGAACATGGGAATGAGTTAGTTCTGGTGTGCAATGCAATGCAATAGCCTTTATGTTATTTTTCAATTCACAACGTTAGATCTTTTGTGCAATGCATTGTCACAAAACATATGTTAGCTCCTTAATGAACATAGGATTGAGTTAGTTCAGGTGTGCAATGCAATGCAATGCAAGAAGTGCATATCCTATAGGTTATTCTTCAATGCACAACGTTAGATCGTTTGTGCAATGCAATGCAATGCAGCAAAACATATGTTGTCTCTTTAAAGAACATGGGAATGAGTTAGTTCTGGTGTGCAATGCAATGCAATAGCCTTTATGTTATTTTTCAATTCACAACGTTAAATCTTTTGTGCAATGCATTGCAACAAGACATATGTTATCTCTTTAATGAACATGGGATTGAGTTAGTTCTGGTGTGCAATGCAATGCAATGCAAGAAGTGCATAGCCTATATGTTATTCTTCAATGCACAACGTTAGATCGTCTGTGCAATGCAATGCAATGCAGCAAAACATATGTTATCTCTTTAATGAACATGGGAATGAGTTAGTTCTGGTGTACAATGCAATGCAATGCAACAACACATAAGTTATTCTTCAATGCACACCATTAGATCGTTTGTGCAATGCAATGCAACAAAACATATGTTATCTCTATTAATGAACATGGGATTGAGTTAGTTCTGGTGTGCAATGCAATGCAATAGCCTATATGTTATTCTTCAATGCACAACGTTAGATCGTTTGTGCAATGCATTGCAACAAGACATATGTTATCTCTTTAATGAACATGGGATTGAGTTAGTTCTGGTGTGCAATGCAATGCAATAGCCTATATGTTATTCTTCAATGCACAACGTTAGATCGTTTGTGCAATGCAATGCAATGCAGCAACACATATGTTCTCTCTTTAATGAACATGGGAATGAGTTAGTTCTGGTGTGCAATGCAATGCAATAGCCTTTATGTTATTCTTCAATGCACAACGTTAGATCGTTTGTGCAATGCATTGCAACAAGACATATGTTATCTCTTTAATGAACATGGGATTGACTTAGTTCTGGTGTGCAATGCAAGAAGTGCAAGCTTATAAGTTATTCTTCAATGCACAACGTTAGATCGTTTGTGCAATGCAATGCAATGCAGCAAAACATGTTATCTCTTTAATGAATATGGGAATGAGTTAGTTCTGGTGTGCAATGCAATGCAATGCAAGAAGTGCATATGTTATTCTTCAATGCACAACGTTAGATCTTTTGTGCAATGCATTGCAAGACATGTTATCTCATTAATGAACATGGGATTAAGTTATTTCTGCTGTGCAATGCAATTCAATGCAAGAAGTGCATAGCCTATATGTTATTCTTCAATGCACAACGTTAGATAGTTTGTGCAATGCAATGCAATGCAGCAAAACATATGTTATCTCTTTAATGAACATGGGAATTAGTTAGTGCTGGTGTGCAATGCAATGCAAGAAGTGCAAGCTTATATGTTATTCTTCAATGTATAACGTTCGATCGTTTGTGCAATGCAATGCAACAAAACATATGTTATCTCTATTAATGAACATGGGATTGAGTTAGTTCTGGTGTGCAATGCAATGCAATAGCCTATATGTTATTCTTCAATGCACAACGTTAGATCGTTTGTGCAATGCATTGCAACAAGACATATGTTATCTCTTTAATGAACATGGGATTGAGTTAGTTCTGGTGTGCAATGCAATGCAATAGCCTATATGTTATTCTTCAATGCACAACGTTAGATCGTTTGTGCAATGCAATGCAATGCAGCAACACATATGTTCTCTCTTTAATGAACATGGGAATGAGTTAGTTCTGGTGTGCAATGCAATGCAATAGCCTTTATGTTATTCTTCAATGCACAACGTTAGATCGTTTGTGCAATGCATTGCAACAAGACATATGTTATCTCTTTAATGAACATGGGATTGACTTAGTTCTGGTGTGCAATGCAAGAAGTGCAAGCTTATAAGTTATTCTTCAATGCACAACGTTAGATCGTTTGTGCAATGCAATGCAATGCAGCAAAACATGTTATCTCTTTAATGAATATGGGAATGAGTTAGTTCTGGTGTGCAATGCAATGCAATGCAAGAACTGCATATGTTATTCTTCAATGCACAACGTTAGATGTTTTGTGCAATGCATTGCAAGACATATGTTATCTCTTTAATGAACATGGGATTGAGTTATTTCTGGTGTGCAATGCAATTCAATGCAAGAAGTGCATAGCCTTTATGTTATTCTTCAATGCACAACGTTAGATCGTTTGTGCAATGCAATGCAATGCAGCAAAACATACGTTATCTCTTTAATGAACATGGGAATGAGTTAGTGCTGGTGTGCAATGCAATGCAAGAAGTGCAAGCTTATAAGTTATTCTTCAATGTACAACGTTAGATCGTTTGTGCAATGCAATGCAATGAAGCAACACATATGTTATCTCTTTGATGAACATGGGAATGTGTTAGTTCTGGTGTGCAATGCAATGCAACAACACATAAGTTATCCTTCAATGCACAACATTGGATCGTTTGTGCAATGCAATGCAACAAAACATATTTTTTCTCTATTAATGAACATGGGATTGAGTTAGTTCTGGTGTGCAATGCAATGCAATAGCCTATATGTTATTCTTCAATGCAAAACGTTAGATCGTTTGTGCAATGCAATGCAATGCAGCAAAACATGTTATCTCATTAATGAACATGGGATTGAGTTAGTTCTGGTGTGCAATGCAATGCAATGCAAGAAGTGCATATCCTATAGGTTCTTCTTCAATGAACAACGTTAGATCGTTTGTGCAATGCAATGCAATGCAAAGCAGCAACACATATGTTGTCTCTTTAATGAACATGGGAATGAGTTAGTTCTGGTGTGCAATGCATAGCAATAGCCTTTATGTTATTCTTCAATGCACAACGTTAGATCTTTTGTGCAATGCATTGCAACAAGACATATGTTATCTCTTTAATGAACATGGGATTGAGTTAGTTCTGGTGTGCAATGCAATGCAATGCAAGAAGTGCATAGCCTATATGTTATTCTTCAATGCACAACGTTAGATCGTTTGTGCAATGGATTGCAATGCAGCAAAACATATGTTATCTCTTTAATGAACATGGGAATGAGTTAGTGCTGGTGTGCAATGCAATGCAAGAAGTGCAAGCTTATAAGTTATTCTTCAATGCACAATGTTAGATCGTTTGTGCAATGCAATGCAATGCAGCAAAACATGTTAACTCTTTAATGAACATGGGAATGAGTTAGTTCTGGTGTGCAATGCAATGCAATGCAAGAAGTGCATATGTTATTCTTCAATGCACAACGTTAGATCTTTTGTGCAATGCATTGCAAGACATGTTATCTCATTAATGAACATGGGATTAAGTTATTTCTGCTGTGCAATGCAATTCAATGCAAGAAGTGCATAGCCTATATGTTATTCTTCAATGCACAACGTTAGATAGTTTGTGCAATGCAATGCAATGCAGCAAAACATATGTTATCTCTTTAATGAACATGGGAATTAGTTAGTGCTGGTGTGCAATGCAATGCAAGAAGTGCAAGCTTATATGTTATTCTTCAATGTATAACGTTCGATCGTTTGTGCAATGCAATGCAACAAAACATATGTTATCTCTATTAATGAACATGGGATTGAGTTAGTTCTGGTGTGCAATGCAATGCAATAGCCTATATGTTATTCTTCAATGCACAACGTTAGATCGTTTGTGCAATGCATTGCAACAAGACATATGTTATCTCTTTAATGAACATGGGATTGAGTTAGTTCTGGTGTGCAATGCAATGCAATAGCCTATATGTTATTCTTCAATGCACAACGTTAGATCGTTTGTGCAATGCAATGCAATGCAGCAACACATATGTTCTCTCTTTAATGAACATGGGAATGAGTTAGTTCTGGTGTGCAATGCAATGCAATAGCCTTTATGTTATTCTTCAATGCACAACGTTAGATCGTTTGTGCAATGCATTGCAACAAGACATATGTTATCTCTTTAATGAACATGGGATTGACTTAGTTCTGGTGTGCAATGCAAGAAGTGCAAGCTTATAAGTTATTCTTCAATGCACAACGTTAGATCGTTTGTGCAATGCAATGCAATGCAGCAAAACATGTTATCTCTTTAATGAATATGGGAATGAGTTAGTTCTGGTGTGCAATGCAATGCAATGCAAGAACTGCATATGTTATTCTTCAATGCACAACGTTAGATGTTTTGTGCAATGCATTGCAAGACATATGTTATCTCTTTAATGAACATGGGATTGAGTTATTTCTGGTGTGCAATGCAATTCAATGCAAGAAGTGCATAGCCTTTATGTTATTCTTCAATGCACAACGTTAGATCGTTTGTGCAATGCAATGCAATGCAGCAAAACATACGTTATCTCTTTAATGAACATGGGAATGAGTTAGTGCTGGTGTGCAATGCAATGCAAGAAGTGCAAGCTTATAAGTTATTCTTCAATGTACAACGTTAGATCGTTTGTGCAATGCAATGCAATGAAGCAACACATATGTTATCTCTTTGATGAACATGGGAATGTGTTAGTTCTGGTGTGTAATGCAATGCAACAACACATAAGTTATCCTTCAATGCACAACATTGGATCGTTTGTGCAATGCAATGCAACAAAACATATTTTTTCTCTATTAATGAACATGGGATTGAGTTAGTTCTGGTGTGCAATGCAATGCAATAGCCTATATGTTATTCTTCAATGCAAAACGTTAGATCGTTTGTGCAATGCAATGCAATGCAGCAAAACATGTTATCTCATTAATGAACATGGGATTGAGTTAGTTCTGGTGTGCAATGCAATGCAATGCAAGAAGTGCATATCCTATAGGTTCTTCTTCAATGAACAACGTTAGATCGTTTGTGCAATGCAATGCAATGCAAAGCAGCAACACATATGTTGTCTCTTTAATGAACATGGGAATGAGTTAGTTCTGGTGTGCAATGCATAGCAATAGCCTTTATGTTATTCTTCAATGCACAACGTTAGATCTTTTGTGCAATGCATTGCAACAAGACATATGTTATCTCTTTAATGAACATGGGATTGAGTTAGTTCTGGTGTGCAATGCAATGCAATGCAAGAAGTGCATAGCCTATATGTTATTCTTCAATGCACAACGTTAGATCGTTTGTGCAATGGATTGCAATGCAGCAAAACATATGTTATCTCTTTAATGAACATGGGAATGAGTTAGTGCTGGTGTGCAATGCAATGCAAGAAGTGCAAGCTTATAAGTTATTCTTCAATGCACAATGTTAGATCGTTTGTGCAATGCAATGCAATGCAGCAAAACATGTTAACTCTTTAATGAACATGGGAATGAGTTAGTTCTGGTGTGCAATGCAATGCAATGCAAGAAGTGCATATGTTATTCTTCAATGCACAACGTTAGATCTTTTGTGCAATGCATTGCAAGACATGTTATCTCATTAATGAACATGGGATTAAGTTATTTCTGCTGTGCAATGCAATTCAATGCAAGAAGTGCATAGCCTATATGTTATTCTTCAATGCACAACGTTAGATAGTTTGTGCAATGCAATGCAATGCAGCAAAACATATGTTATCTCTTTAATGAACATGGGAATTAGTTAGTGCTGGTGTGCAATGCAATGCAAGAAGTGCAAGCTTATATGTTATTCTTCAATGTATAACGTTCGATCGTTTGTGCAATGCAATGCAACAAAACATATGTTATCTCTATTAATGAACATGGGATTGAGTTAGTTCTGGTGTGCAATGCAATGCAATAGCCTATATGTTATTCTTCAATGCACAACGTTAGATCGTTTGTGCAATGCATTGCAACAAGACATATGTTATCTCTTTAATGAACATGGGATTGAGTTAGTTCTGGTGTGCAATGCAATGCAATAGCCTATATGTTATTCTTCAATGCACAACGTTAGATCGTTTGTGCAATGCAATGCAATGCAGCAACACATATGTTCTCTCTTTAATGAACATGGGAATGAGTTAGTTCTGGTGTGCAATGCAATGCAATAGCCTTTATGTTATTCTTCAATGCACAACGTTAGATCGTTTGTGCAATGCATTGCAACAAGACATATGTTATCTCTTTAATGAACATGGGATTGACTTAGTTCTGGTGTGCAATGCAAGAAGTGCAAGCTTATAAGTTATTCTTCAATGCACAACGTTAGATCGTTTGTGCAATGCAATGCAATGCAGCAAAACATGTTATCTCTTTAATGAATATGGGAATGAGTTAGTTCTGGTGTGCAATGCAATGCAATGCAAGAACTGCATATGTTATTCTTCAATGCACAACGTTAGATGTTTTGTGCAATGCATTGCAAGACATATGTTATCTCTTTAATGAACATGGGATTGAGTTATTTCTGGTGTGCAATGCAATTCAATGCAAGAAGTGCATAGCCTTTATGTTATTCTTCAATGCACAACGTTAGATCGTTTGTGCAATGCAATGCAATGCAGCAAAACATACGTTATCTCTTTAATGAACATGGGAATGAGTTAGTGCTGGTGTGCAATGCAATGCAAGAAGTGCAAGCTTATAAGTTATTCTTCAATGTACAACGTTAGATCGTTTGTGCAATGCAATGCAATGAAGCAACACATATGTTATCTCTTTGATGAACATGGGAATGTGTTAGTTCTGGTGTGCAATGCAATGCAACAACACATAAGTTATCCTTCAATGCACAACATTGGATCGTTTGTGCAATGCAATGCAACAAAACATATTTTTTCTCTATTAATGAACATGGGATTGAGTTAGTTCTGGTGTGCAATGCAATGCAATAGCCTATATGTTATTCTTCAATGCAAAACGTTAGATCGTTTGTGCAATGCAATGCAATGCAGCAAAACATGTTATCTCATTAATGAACATGGGATTGAGTTAGTTCTGGTGTGCAATGCAATGCAATGCAAGAAGTGCATATCCTATAGGTTCTTCTTCAATGAACAACGTTAGATCGTTTGTGCAATGCAATGCAATGCAAAGCAGCAACACATATGTTGTCTCTTTAATGAACATGGGAATGAGTTAGTTCTGGTGTGCAATGCATAGCAATAGCCTTTATGTTATTCTTCAATGCACAACGTTAGATCTTTTGTGCAATGCATTGCAACAAGACATATGTTATCTCTTTAATGAACATGGGATTGAGTTAGTTCTGGTGTGCAATGCAATGCAATGCAAGAAGTGCATAGCCTATATGTTATTCTTCAATGCACAACGTTAGATCGTTTGTGCAATGGATTGCAATGCAGCAAAACATATGTTATCTCTTTAATGAACATGGGAATGAGTTAGTGCTGGTGTGCAATGCAATGCAAGAAGTGCAAGCTTATAAGTTATTCTTCAATGCACAATGTTAGATCGTTTGTGCAATGCAATGCAATGCAGCAAAACATGTTAACTCTTTAATGAACATGGGAATGAGTTAGTTCTGGTGTGCAATGCAATGCAATGCAAGAAGTGCATATGTTATTCTTCAATGCACAACGTTAGATCTTTTGTGCAATGCATTGCAAGACATGTTATCTCATTAATGAACATGGGATTAAGTTATTTCTGCTGTGCAATGCAATTCAATGCAAGAAGTGCATAGCCTATATGTTATTCTTCAATGCACAACGTTAGATAGTTTGTGCAATGCAATGCAATGCAGCAAAACATATGTTATCTCTTTAATGAACATGGGAATTAGTTAGTGCTGGTGTGCAATGCAATGCAAGAAGTGCAAGCTTATATGTTATTCTTCAATGTATAACGTTCGATCGTTTGTGCAATGCAATGCAACAAAACATATGTTATCTCTATTAATGAACATGGGATTGAGTTAGTTCTGGTGTGCAATGCAATGCAATAGCCTATATGTTATTCTTCAATGCACAACGTTAGATCGTTTGTGCAATGCATTGCAACAAGACATATGTTATCTCTTTAATGAACATGGGATTGAGTTAGTTCTGGTGTGCAATGCAATGCAATAGCCTATATGTTATTCTTCAATGCACAACGTTAGATCGTTTGTGCAATGCAATGCAATGCAGCAACACATATGTTCTCTCTTTAATGAACATGGGAATGAGTTAGTTCTGGTGTGCAATGCAATGCAATAGCCTTTATGTTATTCTTCAATGCACAACGTTAGATCGTTTGTGCAATGCATTGCAACAAGACATATGTTATCTCTTTAATGAACATGGGATTGACTTAGTTCTGGTGTGCAATGCAAGAAGTGCAAGCTTATAAGTTATTCTTCAATGCACAACGTTAGATCGTTTGTGCAATGCAATGCAATGCAGCAAAACATGTTATCTCTTTAATGAATATGGGAATGAGTTAGTTCTGGTGTGCAATGCAATGCAATGCAAGAACTGCATATGTTATTCTTCAATGCACAACGTTAGATGTTTTGTGCAATGCATTGCAAGACATATGTTATCTCTTTAATGAACATGGGATTGAGTTATTTCTGGTGTGCAATGCAATTCAATGCAAGAAGTGCATAGCCTTTATGTTATTCTTCAATGCACAACGTTAGATCGTTTGTGCAATGCAATGCAATGCAGCAAAACATACGTTATCTCTTTAATGAACATGGGAATGAGTTAGTGCTGGTGTGCAATGCAATGCAAGAAGTGCAAGCTTATAAGTTATTCTTCAATGTACAACGTTAGATCGTTTGTGCAATGCAATGCAATGAAGCAACACATATGTTATCTCTTTGATGAACATGGGAATGTGTTAGTTCTGGTGTGCAATGCAATGCAACAACACATAAGTTATCCTTCAATGCACAACATTGGATCGTTTGTGCAATGCAATGCAACAAAACATATTTTTTCTCTATTAATGAACATGGGATTGAGTTAGTTCTGGTGTGCAATGCAATGCAATAGCCTATATGTTATTCTTCAATGCAAAACGTTAGATCGTTTGTGCAATGCAATGCAATGCAGCAAAACATGTTATCTCATTAATGAACATGGGATTGAGTTAGTTCTGGTGTGCAATGCAATGCAATGCAAGAAGTGCATATCCTATAGGTTCTTCTTCAATGAACAACGTTAGATCGTTTGTGCAATGCAATGCAATGCAAAGCAGCAACACATATGTTGTCTCTTTAATGAACATGGGAATGAGTTAGTTCTGGTGTGCAATGCATAGCAATAGCCTTTATGTTATTCTTCAATGCACAACGTTAGATCTTTTGTGCAATGCATTGCAACAAGACATATGTTATCTCTTTAATGAACATGGGATTGAGTTAGTTCTGGTGTGCAATGCAATGCAATGCAAGAAGTGCATAGCCTATATGTTATTCTTCAATGCACAACGTTAGATCGTTTGTGCAATGGATTGCAATGCAGCAAAACATATGTTATCTCTTTAATGAACATGGGAATGAGTTAGTGCTGGTGTGCAATGCAATGCAAGAAGTGCAAGCTTATAAGTTATTCTTCAATGCACAATGTTAGATCGTTTGTGCAATGCAATGCAATGCAGCAAAACATGTTAACTCTTTAATGAACATGGGAATGAGTTAGTTCTGGTGTGCAATGCAATGCAATGCAAGAAGTGCATATGTTATTCTTCAATGCACAACGTTAGATCTTTTGTGCAATGCATTGCAAGACATGTTATCTCATTAATGAACATGGGATTAAGTTATTTCTGCTGTGCAATGCAATTCAATGCAAGAAGTGCATAGCCTATATGTTATTCTTCAATGCACAACGTTAGATCGTTTGTGCAATGCAATGCAATGCAGCAAAACATATGTTATCTCTTTAATGAACATGGGAATTAGTTAGTGCTGGTGTGCAATGCAATGCAAGAAGTGCAAGCTTATATGTTATTCTTCAATGTATAACGTTCGATCGTTTGTGCAATGCAATGCAATGCAGCAAAACATATCTTATGTCTTTAATGAACATGGGAATGAGTTAATTCTGGTGTGCAATGCAATGCAATGCAACAACACATAAGTTATTCTTCAATGCACAACATTGGATCGTTTGTGCAATGCAATGCAACAAAACATATGTTATCTCTATTAATGAACATGGGATTGAGTTAGTTCTGGTGTGCAATGCAATGCAATAGCCTATATGTTATTCTTCAATGCACAACGTTTGATCGTTTGTGCAATGCATTGCAACAAGACATATGTTATCTCTTTAATGAACATGGTATTGAGTTAGTTCTGGTGTGCAATGCAATGCTTTGCAAGAAGTGCATATCCTATAGGTTATTCTTCAATGCACAACGTTAGATCGTTTGTGCAATGCAATGCACATTTAATGAACATGGGATTGAGTTAGTTCTGGTGTGCAATGCAATGCAATGCAAGAATTGCATAGCCTATATGTTATTCTTCAATGCACAAAATTAGATCGTTTGTGCAATGCAATGCAGCAAAACATATGTTATCTCTTTAATGAACATGGGATTGAGTTAGTTCTGGTGTGCAATGCAATGCAATGCAAGAAGTTCATTGTCTATTTGTTATTCTTAAATGCACAACGTTAGAGCATTTGTGCAATGCATTGCCACAAAACATATGTTAGCTCTTTAATATACATAGAATTGAGTTAGTTCTGGTGTGCAATGCAATGCAATGCAATACAAGAAGTGCATAGCCTACACGTTATTCTTCACTGCACAACGTAAGATCGTTTGTGCAATGCAATGCAATAACATTCATTATCTCTTTATTGAACGTTAACGTTAGAACGTTATCTCTTTAACGTTAGATCGTTTGTGCAATGCAATGCAAGAAATGCATAGCCTATGTTATTCTTCAATGCACAACGTTAGATTGTTTGTGCAATGCAATGCAATAACATTCGTTATCTCTTTAATGAACATGGGAATAAATTAGTTCTGGTGTGCAATGCAATGCAAGAAAGTGCATAGCCTATGTTTTTCTTCAATGCACAATGTTAGATCGTTTGTGCAATGCAATGCAACAACACGTATATTATTTCTTTAATGAACATAGGATTGAATTAGTTCAGGTGTGCAATGCAATGCAAGAAGTTCATTGCCTATTTGTTATTCTTCAATGCACAACGTTAGATCGTTTGTGCAATGCAATGCAACAACACATATGTTTTCTTTTTATGAACATGGGAATGAGTTAGTGTGCAATGCAATGCAAAGCAAGAGGTGCATAGCATATATGATATCCTTCAATGTACGTCGTTGTCTGTTGTCACAAAGGAATGAGTTATTTCTGGCATGCATTGAAATGCAAAATGCAATTCAACACGTTTATCTCTTCTTTGCACACGAGGTTATTCTATGCATTGTAATGCGATAGCTAATGCAATAATTTCCCTTCAATGAACAAATAAATAAGTTTGCTGAGTATGCAGTGCTGTATGCAATGTTGTATGTTTCATTGCATAGATGAAATAGCTGTAAATTTTGTCTATTCGAATGCATTACTTGTACATTCAGTCAACTGATTTTAACTTTCTATACATACTCGTCGACACCTGAAAGTGTCCTCAAAATTTTTCAAACTATATAAAGTTATAGACTTCTTCTGATGATAAATCAGCTATACAGAGGGCCCCTTTTGACCTACTGAACATATTTCTGGCCATAGAGTCCTAAAAGATTAACACTATACATTCAGACTGATATCTTCAGATGTTATATCATCCTGACAAAAGTCCATATTTGACACTGATTTTTTTTCTGGCCAAGGAGTACTCGAAAATTGACCTTTCCATAAATACTCGTTGACTCTTTCTGATGTTACGTCAGCCATACAGAAGTCCATATTTGACCCAAGGAACATGTTTCTGGCCAAAAAGTCCTCGATCTTGGGCTTTCTATACATACTCATAGACTCCTTCTGATGCTTCATAAGCCATATAGATTTCCAGTTCTGACCTTTTGAACTTATTTCTGGTCAAAGTGTCCTCAAAATTTTTCAAACTATATAAAGTTATAGACTCCTTCTGATGATAAATCAGCTATACAGAGGGCCCCTTTTGACCTACTGAACATATTTCTGGCCAAAGAGTTCTTGAACATTATCTTGCTATACTACAGATTGACTTCTTGTGATGTTATATTAACCAGCCAGTAGTAAATTTTTCACCCACTGAACATATTTCTGGCCAGAGTCCGTGAACATTAACTCACTATACAGATAGATTGACTTCTCGTAATGTTAAATCAGGCAGACCGTAGTCCATATTTGACCCATTGAAAAAAAAGATGACCAAAGAGTTCTCAAAAGGACTTTGACTATCATAAACATATAGACTCCTTCTGATGTTAAATAAGCCATACAGAAGTCCATATTTGACCTTCTGGACATATTTCTGGAATGAGACCTTGAACTTTAACCTTACTATACATATTTCTATTACTATACAGACTTCTCGTGATGTTTTATCAGCCAGACTGTAGTCCGATCTTGGACTTTCTGTACATACTCATAGACTCCTTCTAATGCTACATAAGCTTTTTAGATATCCATATCTGACCTTTTGAACTTATTTCTGGTCAAGGTCTCCTCAAAAGTTTTTAAACTATATAAAGTTATTGACTCTTTCTGATGATAAATCAGCTATACAGAGGTCTCCTTTTGACCTACTGAACATATTTCTGGCCAAAGAGTTCATGAACATTATCTTGCTATAATACAGATGTTGACTTCTTGTGATGTTATATTTTCAGCCAGTAGTCAATTTTTCACCCAGTGAACATATTTCTGGCCAGAGTCTGTGAACATTAACTCACTATACATATAGACTGGCTTCTCATAATGTTAAATCAGGCAGACAGTAGTCCATATTTGACCGATTGAAAAAAAATTTGACCAAAGAATTCTCAATAGGATTTTTTCTATCATAAACGTATAGACTCCTTCTGATTTTAAATCAGCCATATAGAAGTCCATATTTGACCTACCGAAAATATTACTGGCCAAAGAGTCCTTATAGACTAACACTATACATTCAGATTGATATCTTCAGATGTTATATCATCCAAGTCAAGGACTTTTTTTCTGGTCAAAGAGTTTAAACTTGACCTTTCTATATATACTTGTTGACTCTTTCTAATGTCATGTCAGCCATACAGAAGTCCATTATTGACCCAAGGACCATATTTCTGGCCAAAGAATCCTCAAAATGTTTTTACTATTATAAACTTATCGACTCCTTCTGATATCAAATCAGCCTTACAGAAGTCCATATTTCATCCAAGGAATATATTTATGGCCAAAGAGTTTCCGATCTTGGACTTTCTATACATACTCATAAACTCCTTCTAATGCTACATAAGCCAAATAGATATCCATATCTGACCTTTTGAACTTATTTCTGGTCAAAGGGTCCTCAAAAGTTTTTAAACTATATAAAGTTATACACTCCCTCTGATGATAAATCAGCTATTCAGAGGTCCCCTTTTGACATACTGAACATATTTCTGGCCAAAGAGTCCTAAAAGATTAACAGTATACATTCATATTGATATCTTCGGATGTAATATCATCCTGACAAAAGTCCATATTTGACATACAGAATTTTTTTAGTGACAAGGAGTACTCGAAACTTGACCTTTCCATATATACTCGTTGACTCTTTCTGATGTTACGTCTGCCATACAGAAGTCCACATTTGACCCAAGGAACATATTTCTGGCCAAAGAGTCCTCGATCTTGGGCTTTCTATACATACTCATAGACTCCTTCTGATGCTTCATAAGCCATATAGATGTCCATATCTGACCTTTTGAACTTATTTCTGGTCAAAGTGTCCTCAAAATTTTTCAAACTATATAAAATTATAGAGTGCTTCTGATGATAAATCAGCTATACAGAGGTCCCCTTTTGACATACTGAATATATTTATGGCCAAAGAGTCCTCGATCTTGGACTTTCTATACATACTCAGAGACTCCTTCTAATGCTACATAAGCCATATAGATATCCATATCTGACCTTTTGAACTTATTTCTGATTAAAGGGTCCTGAAAAGTTTTTAAACTATATAAAGTTATTGACTCTTTCTGATGATAAATCAGCTATTCAGAGGTCCCCTTTTGACCTACTGAACATATTTCTGGCCAAAGAGTCCTAAAAGATTAACACTATAGATTCAGACTGATATCTTCAGATGTTATATCATCCTGACAAAAGTCCATATTTGACATATTGATTTTTTTTCTAACCAAGGAGTACTCAAAATTTGACCTTTCCATATATACTCGTTGACTCTTTCTGATGTTACGTCTGCCATACAGAAGTCCATATTTGACCCAAGGAACATATTTCTGGCCAAAGAGTCCTCGATCTTGGGCTTTCTATACATACTCATTGACTCCTTCTGATGCTTCATAAGCCATATAGATATCCATATCTGACCTTTTGAACTTATTTCTTGTCAAAGTGTCCTCAAAAGTTTTTAAACTAAATAAAGTTATAGACTCTGCATGATTCAGATGTCCCCTTTTGACCTACTGAACATATTTCTGGCCAACGAGTCCTAACAGATTAACACGATACATTCAGATTGATATCTTCGGATGTTATATCATCCTGACAAAAGTCCATATTTGACATACGGAATTGGCCAAGGAGTACTCGAAACGTGACCTTTCCAAATATACTCGTTGACTCTTTCTGATGTTACGGCTGCCATACAGAAGTCCATTTTTGACCCAAGGAACATGTTTCTGACCAAAAAGTCCTCGATCTTGGGCTTTCTATACATACTCATAGACTCCTTCTGATGCTTCATAAGCCATATAGATATCCATATCTGACCTTTTGAACTTATTTCTTGTCAAAGTGTCCTCAAAATTTTTCAAACTATATAAAATTATAGAGTGCTTCTGATGATAAATCAGCTATACAGAGGTCCCCTTTTGACATACTGAATATATTTATGGCCAAAGAGTCCTCGATCTTGGACTTTCTATACATACTCATAGACTCCTTCTAATGCTACATAAGCCATATAGATATCCATATCTGACCTTTTGAACTTATTTCTGATTAAAGGGTCCTGAAAAGTTTTTAAACTATTGAAAAGTTATTGACTCTTTCTGATGATAAATCAGCTATTCAGAGGTCCCCTTTTGACCTACTGAACATATTTCTGGCCAAAGAGTCCTAAAAGATTAACACTATAGATTCAGACTGATATCTTCAGATGTTATATCATCCTGACAAAAGTCCATATTTGACATATTGATTTTTTTTCTAGCCAAGGAGTACTCAAAACTTGACCTTTCCATATATACTCGTTGACTCTTTCTGATGTTACGTCTGCCATACAGAAGTCCATTTTTGACCCAAGGAACATGTTTCTGGCCAAAAAGGCTGATCTTGGGCTTTCTATACATACTCATAGACTCCTTCTGATGCTTCATAAGCCATTTAGATGTCCATATCTGACCTTTTGAACTTATTTCTGATTAAAGGGTCCTCAAAAGTTTTCAAACTATATAAAGTTATAGACTCTTTCTGATGATAAATCAGCTATTCAGAGGTCCCCTTTTGACCTACTGAACATATTTCTGGCCAAAGAGTCCTAAAAGATTAACACTATACATTCAGATCGATATCTTCAGATGGTTTATCATCCTGACAAACTCCATATTTGACCTTCTGGACATATTTCTGGCCAAAGAGTTCATGAACATTATCTTGCTATACTACAGATGTTGACTTCTTGTGATGTTGTATTTTCAGCCAGTAGTCAATTTTTCACCCAGTGAACATATTTCTGGCCAGAGTCTGTGAACATTAACTCACTATACATATAGACTGGCTTCTCATAATGTTAAATCAGGCAGACAGTAGTCCATATTTGACCGATTGAAAAAAAATTTGACCAAAGAATTCTCAATAGGATTTTGTCTATAAACGTATAGACTCCTTCTGATATTAACTCAGCCATACAGAAGTCCATATTTGACCTACCGAAAACATTACTGGCCAAAGAGTCCTTAAAGATTAACACTATACTTTCAGATTGATATCTTCAGATGTTATATCATCCAAGTCCAGGACTTTTTTTTCTGGTAAAAGAGTTTAAACTTGACCTTTCTATATATACTTGTTGACTCTTTTCTAATGTCACGTCAGCCATACAGAAGTCCATTATTGACCCAAGGAACATATTTATGGCCAAAGAGTTCTCAATCATGAACTTTCTATGCATATGCATAGACTCTTTCTGATTCTTCATAGGCTTTATAGATGTCCATATCTGGCGAATTGAAAATATTTTTGGCAAAAAGGTCCTCACAAATTAACTTATTAAATACTCATAGATTTCTTCTGATGATTCATCACTTTAACAGGTGTCCATATGTGACCCTCTGAATATATGTTTTGGCCAAAGAATCATTGAACATTAACTCTCTATACATATTGACTTTTTTGGTCTGATTTATCATCAGAAGGAGTCTATAAATTTACATAGTTTAAAAACTTTTGAGGAACCTTTGACCAGAAATAATAATAGGTCATATACTGAATATATTTATTGCCAAAGAGTCCTCAATCTTGGACTTTCTATACATACTCATAGACTCCTTCTAATGCTACATAAGCCATATAGATATCCATATCTGACCTTTTGAACTTATTTCTGATCAAAGGGTCCTCAAAAGTTTTTAAACTATATACAGTTATTGACTCTTTCTGATGATAAATCAGCTATTCAGAGGTCCCCTTTTGACCTAATGAACATATTTCTGGCCAAAGAGTTCTTGATTATCTTGCTATACTACAGATTGACTTCTTGTGATGTTATATTTTCAGCCAGTAGTAAATTTTTCACCCACTGAACATATTTCTGACCAGAGTCCATGAACATTAACACACTATACATATAGACTGACTTCTCGTAATGTTAAATCAGGCAGACAGTAGTCCATATTTGACCGATTGAAAAAAAATGTAACCAAAGAGTTCTAAAAAATGTTTTTGTCTTTCATAAACTTATATACTCCTTCTGATGTTAAATCAGCCATACACAAGTCCATATTTGACCTTCTGAACATATTTCAGGCCAGAGACCTTGAACTTTAACCTTACTATACAATTTTCTCATACTGTACAGACTTCTCGTGAAGTTATATCAGCCAGACTGTAGTAAATATTTGACCAATTGAACATATTTTTGGCCAAAGAATCCTCAAAATGTTTTTTACTATTATAAACTTATCGACGCCTTCTGATGTTACGTCAGCCATACAGAAGTCCATATTTGACCCAAGGAACATGTTTCTGGCCAAAGAGTCCTCGATCTTGGGCTTTCTATACATACTCATAGACTCCTTCTAATGCTACATAAGCCACATAGATATCCATATCTGACCTTTTGAACTTATTTCTGGTCAAAGTGTCCTCAAAATTTTTCAAACTATATAAAATTATAGAGTGCTTCTGATGATAAATCAGCTATACAAAGGTCCCCTTTTGACATACTGAATATATTTATGGCCAAAGAGTCCTCGATCTTGGACTTTCTATACATAGACTACTTCTAATGCTGCATAAGCCATATAGATTTCCATATCTGACCTTTTGAACTTATTTCTGATCAAAGGGTCCTCAAAAGTTTTCAAAGTAGTTATTGACTCTTTCTGATGTCACGTCAGCCATACAGAAGTCCATTATTGACCCAAGGAACATATTTATGGCCAAAGAGTTCTCAATCATGAATTTTCATACATACGCATAGACTCTTTCTGATTCTTCATAGGCTTTATAGATGAAAATATTGAAAGATTGAAAATATTTTTGGCATAAAGGTCCTCACAAGTTAACATTAAATACTCATAGACTTCTTCTGATGATTCATCACTTTAACAGGTGTCCATATGTGACCCTCTGAATATATGTTTTGGCCAAAGAATCATTGAACATTAACTCTCTATACATATTGACTCAAGAGTCAAAATTTGACCTTTTTTGGTCTGATTTATCATCAGAAGGAGTCTATACATTTACATAGTTTAAAAACTTTTGAGGAACCTTTGACCAGAAATAAGTTCAAAAGGTCAGATATGGACATCTATATGGCTTATGAAGCATCAGAAGGAGTCTATGAGTATGTATAGAAAGCCCAAAATCGAGGACACTTTGGCCAGAAATATGTTCCTTGGGTCAAATATGGACTTCTGTATAGCTGACGTAACATCAGAAAGAGTCAACGAGTATATATGGAAAGGTCAAGTTTCGAGTACTCCTTGGCCAGAAAAAAATTCAGTATGTCAAATATGGACTTTTGTCAGGATGATAAAACATCCGAAGATATCAATCTGAATGTATAGTGTTAAACTTTTAGGACTCTTTGGCCAGAAATATGTTCAGTAGGTCAAAAGGGGACCTCTGAATAGCTGATTTATCATCAAAAGGAGTCCATAACTTTATATAGTTTAAAAACTTTTGAGGACCCTTTGATCAGAAATAAGTTCAAAAGGTCATTTATTAATTTCTATATGGCTTATGTAGCATTAGAAGGAGTCTATGAGTATGTATAGAAAGTCCAAGATTGAGGACTCTTTGGCCATAAATGTATTCAGTATGTCAAAAGGCGACCTCTGTATAGCTGATTTATCATCAGAAGCACTCTATAATTTTATATAGTTAGAAAAATTTTGAGGACACTTTGACCAGAAATAAGTTCAAAAGGTCAGATATGGACATCTATATGGCTTATGAGGCATCAGAAGGAGTCTATGAGTATGTATAGAAAGCCCAAGATCGAGGACTCTTTGGCCAGAAACATCTTCCTTGGGTCAAATATGGACTTCTGTATGGCTGACGTAACATCAGAAACAGTCAACGAGTATATATGGAAAGGTCAAGTTTCGAGTACTCCTTGGCCAGAAAAAAATTCAGTATGTCAAATATGGACTTTTGTCAGGATGATAAAACATCCGAAGATATCAATCTGAATGTATAGTGTTAAACTTTTAGGACTCTTTGGCCAGAAATATGTTCAGTAGGTCAAAATGGGACCTCTTAATAGCTGATTTATCATCAGAAAGAGTCAACTTTATATAGTTTAAAAACTTTTGAGGACCCTTTGATCAGAAATAAGTTCAAAAGGTCAGATATGGATATCTATATGGCTTATGTAGCATTAGAAGGAGTCTATGAGTATGTATAGAAAGTCCAAGATTGAGGACTCTTTGGCCATAAATGTATTCAGTATGTCAAAAGGCGACCTCTGTATAGCTGATTTATCATCAGAAGCACTCTATAATTTTATATAGTTAGATAAATTTTGAGGACACTTTGACCAGAAATAAGTTCAAAAGGTCAGATATGGACATCTATATGGCTTATGAAGCATCAGAAGGAGTCTATGAGTATGTATAGAAAGCCCAAAATCGAGGACTCTTTGACCAGAAATATGTTCCTTGGTTCAAATATGGACTTCTGTATAGCTGACGTAACATCAGAAAGAGTCAACGAGTATGGAAAGGTCAAGTTTCGAGTACTCCTTGGCCAGAAAAAAATTCAGTATGTCAAATATGGACTTTTGTCAGGATGATAAAACATCCGAAGATATCAATCTGAATGTATAGTGTTAAACTTTTAGGACTCTTTGGCCAGAAATATGTTCAGTAGGTCAAAATGGGACCTCTGAATAGCTGATTTATCATCAGACAGAGTCAATAATTTTATATAGTTTAAAAACTTTTGAGGACCCTTTGAACAGAAATAAGTTCAAAAGGTCAGATATGGATATCTATTTGGCTTATATAGCATTAGAAAGAGTCTATGAGTATGTATAGAAAGTCCAAGATCGAGGACTCTTTGGCCATAAATATAGTCAGTATGTCAAGAGGGGACCTCTGTATAGCTGATTTATCATCAGAAGCGGTCTATAATTTTATATCGTTTGAAACATTTTGAGGACACTTTGACCAGAAACAAGTTCAAAAGGTCAGATATGGACATCTATATGGCTTATGATGCATCAGAAGGAGTCTATGAGTATGTATAGAAAGCCCAAGATCGAGGACTCTTTGGCCAGAAACATGTTCCTTGGGTCAAATATGGACTTCTGTATGGCTGACGTAACATCAGAAACAGTCAACGAGTATATGTGGAAAGGTCAAGTTTCGAGTACTCCTTGGCCAGAAAAAAATTCAGTATGTCAAATATGGACTTTTGTCAGGATGATAAAACATCTGAAGATATCAATCTGAATGTATAGTGTTAAACTTTTAGGACTCTTTGGCCAGAAATATGTTCAGTAGGTCAAAATGGGACCTCTGAATAGCTGATTTGTCATCAGAAAGAGTCAATAACTTTATATAGTTTAAAAACTTTTGAGGACCCTTTGATCAGAAATAAGTTCAAAAGGTCAGATATGGATATCTATATGGCTTATGTAGCATTAGAAGGAGTCTACGAGTATGTATAGAAAGTCCAAGATTGAGGACTCTTTGGCCATAAATGTATTCAGTATGTCAAAAGGCGACCAGAAGCACTCTATAATTTTATATAGTTAGAAAAATTTTTAGGACACTTTGACCAGAAATAAGTTCAAAAGGTCAGATATGGACATTTATATGGCTTATGAAGCATCAGAAGGAGTCTATGAGTATGTATAGAAAGCCCAAAATCGAGGACTCTTTGACCAGAAATATGTTCCTTGGGTCAAATATGGACTTCTGTATAGCTGACGTAACATCAGAAAGAGTCAACGAGTATATATGGAAAGGTCAAGTTTCGAGTACTCCTTGGCCAGAAAAAAATTCAGTATGTCAAATATGGACTTTTGTCAGGATGATAAAACATCCGAAGATATCAATCTGAATGTATAGTGTTAAACTTTTAGGACTCTTTGGCCAGAAATATGTTCAGTAGGTCAAAATGGGACCTCTGAATAGCTGATTTATCATCAGAGTCAATAATTTTATATAGTTTAAAAACTTTTGAGGACCCTTTGATCAGAAATAAGTTCAAAAGGTCAGATATGGATATCTATATGGCTTATGTAGCATTATAAGGAGTCTATATGTATAGAAAGTCCAAGATCGAGGACTCTTTGGCCATAAATGTATTCAGTATGTCAAAAGGGGACCTCTGTATAGCTGATTTATCATCAGAAGCAGTCTATAATTTTATATGGGTTGAAAAATTTTGAGGACACTTTGACCCGAAATAAGTTGAAAAGGTCAGATATGGACATCTATATGGCTTATGAGGCATCAGAAGGAGTCTATGAGTATGTACAGAAAGCCCAAGATCGAGGACTCTTTGGCCAGAAACATGTTCCTTGGGTCAAATATGGACTTCTGTATGGCTGACGTAACATCAGAAACAGTCAACGAGTATATATGGAAAGGTCAAGTTTCGAGTACTCCTTGGCCAGAAAAAAATTCAGTATGTCAAATATGGACTTTTGTCAGGATGATAAAACATCCGAGGATTTCAATCTGAATGTATAGTGTTAATCTTTTAGGACTCTTTGGCCAGAAATATGTTCAGTAGGTCAAAAGGGGTCCTCTGAATAGCAGATTTATCATCCGAAAGAGTCAATAACTTTATATAGTTTAAAAACTTTTGAGGACCCTTTTATCAGAAATAAGTTCAAAAGGTCAGATATGGATATCTATATGGCTTATGTAGCATTAGAAGGAGTCTATGAGTATGTATAGAAAGTCCAAGATCGAGGACTCTTTGGCCAGAAACATGTTCCTTGAGTCAAATATGGACTTCTGTATGACTGACGTAACATCAGAAAGAGTCAACGAGTATATATGGAAAGGTCAAGTTTCGAGTACTCCTTGGCCAGAAAAAAATTCAGTATGTCAAATATGGACTTTTGTCAGGATAAAACATCCGAGGATTTCAATTTGATTGTATAGTGTTAATCTTTTAGGACTCTTTGGCCAGAAATATGTTCAGTAGGTCAAAAGGGGTTCTCTGAATAGCTGATTTATCATCAGACAGAGTCAATAACTTTATATAGTTTAAAAACTTTTGAGGACCCTTTGATCAGAAATAAGTTCAAAAGGTCAGATATGGATATCTATTTGGCTTATGTAGCATTAGAAGGAGTCTATGAGTATGTACAGAAAGTCCAAGATCGAGGACTCTTTGGCCATAAATATAATCAGTATGTCAAAAGTGGACCTCTGTATAGCTGATTTATCATCAGAAGCAGTCTATAATTGTATATAGTTTGAAACATTTTGAGGACACTTTGACCATAAACAAGTTCAAAAGGTCAGATATGGACATCTATATGGCTTATGATGCATCAGAAGGAGTCTATGAGTATGTATAGAAAGCCCAAGATCGAGGACTCTTTGGCCAGAAACATGTTCCTTGGGTCAAATATGGACTTCTGTATGGCTGACGTAACATCAGAAAGAGTCAACGAGTATATATGGTAAGGTCAAGTTTCGAGTACTCCTTGGCCAGAAAAAAATTCAGTATGTCAAATATGGACTTTTGTCAGGATAAAACATCCGAGGATTTCAATCTGAATGTATAGTGTTAATCTTTTAGGACTCTTTGGCCAGAAATATGTTCATTAGGTCAAAAGGGGACCTCTGAATAGCAGATTTATCATCAGAAAGAGTCAATAACTTTATATAGTTTAAAAACTTTTGAGGACCCTTTGATCAGAAATAAGTTCAAAAGGTCAGATATGGATATCTATTTGGCTTATATAGCATTAGAAAGAGTCTATGAGTATGTATAGAAAGTCCAAGATCGAGGACTCTTTGGCCATAAATATAGTCAGTATGTCAAGAGGGGACCTCTGTATAGCTGATTTATCATCAGAAGCGGTCTATAATTTTATATAGTTTGAAACATTTTGTGGACACTTTGACCAGAAACAAGTTCAAAAGGTCAGATATGGACATCTATATGGCTTATGATGCATCAGAAGGAGTCTATGAGTATGTATAGAAAGCCCAAGATCGAGGACTCTTTGGCCAGAAACATGTTCCTTGGGTCAAATATGGACTTCTGTATGGCTGACGTAACATCAGAAACAGTCAACGAGTATATGTGGAAAGGTCAAGTTTCGAGTACTCCTTGGCCAGAAAAAAATTCAGTATGTCATATATGGACTTTTGTCAGGATGATAAAACATCCGAAGATATCAATCTGAATGTATAGTGTTAAACTTTTAGGACTCTTTGGCCAGAAATATGTTCAGTAGGTCAAAATGGGACCTCTGAATAGCTGATTTGTCATCAGAAAGAGTCAATAACTTTATATAGTTTAAAAACTGTTGAGGACCCTTTGATCAGAAATAAGTTCAAAAGGTCAGATATGGATATCTATATGGCTTATGTAGCATTAGAAGGAGTCTATGAGTATGTATAGAAAGTCCAAGATTGAGGACTCTTTGGCCATAAATGTATTCAGTATGTCAAAAGGCGACCTCTGTATAGCTGATTCATCATCAGAAGCACTCTATAATTTTATATAGTTAGAAAAATTTTGAGGACACTTTGACCAGAAATAAGTTCAAAAGGTCAGATATGGACATTTATATGGCTTATGAAGCATCAGAAGGAGTCTATGAGTATGTATAGAAAGCCCAAAATCGAGGACTCTTTGACCAGAAATATGTTCCTTGGGTCAAATATGGACTTCTGTATAGCTGACGTAACATCAGAAAGAGTCAACGAGTATATATGGAAAGGTCAAGTTTCGAGTACTCCTTAGCCAGAAAAAAATTCAGTTTGTCAAACATGATGATAAAACATCCGAAGATATCAATCTGAATGTATAGTGTTAAACTTTTAAGACTCTTTGGCCAGAAATATGTTCAGTAGGTCAAAAGGGGACCTCTGGCTGATGAAACATCAGGAGTCAATAAGCATGAATAGAAAGTTCAAGATCAATTACTGTTCGGTCAGAAATATGTTTAATATTGTGTTCATATGTTCATTTCAGTAGGTTAATGATTTTATATAAAAAGTTCAAGTTTTATAGACTCTTTTACCAGAAATATTTTCAACGGGTCAATTATGGACTACTGTCAGGCTGATGAAACTCTAGAAAAAGTCAATGAGCATTTAAAGAAAGTTCAAGTTCATAGACTCGTTGGCCAGAAATATGTTCAACAGTCAGTATGGACAATTGTCTGGCCGATGTATTATCTGAAAGAGTCTGTAAGTATAAATAGAAAGTTCAAGATCAAGGACTCTTCAGTCAGAAATATGTTCAATATGTCAAATATGGACTGCTGTCTGACTGATGAAACACTAGAAGGAGTCAATATGCACAATTGTCTGGCCGATTTACTATCTGAAAGAGTCTATAAGTATGAATAGAAAGTTGAAGATCAATGACTCTTCGGTCAGAAATATGTTCAATATGTCAAATCTGAAGTACTGTATGGCTGAAGAAACAGCATTAGGAGTCAATGAGCATGTATAGAATGTTCAAGATCGAGGATTATTTTACTAGAGATATGTTCAAGTATGTCAAATATGGACGTTTGTCTGTCTGATGAAACATCAGGAGTCAATGAGCTTGTATAGAAAGTTCAAAATCGAGGACTCTTTTACCAGAAATATTTTCAGTAGGTAAATTATAGACTACTCTCTGGCTGATGAAACACTAAAAGGAGTCAATGAGCATGTATAGAAAGTTCAAGTACATAGACTCGTTGGCCAGAAAAAAATGTAATTGTCATTATGGACAATTGTCTGGCCGATGTGCTATCTGAAAGAGTCTATAAGTATAAATAGAAAGTTCAAAATCAAGGATTCTTCGGTCAGAAATATGTTCAATATGTCAAACCTGAAGTACTGTATGGCTGAAGAAACAACATAAGGAGTCACTGAGAATCTATAGACAGTAGTTCAAGACAGAGGACTCCTTTACTAGAAATATGTTCAGAGGGTCAATTATGGACTATTGTCTGCTTGTGAAACATCAGGAGTCAATGAGCATGTATAGAAAGTACAAGATCGAGGACTCTTTTGCCAGAAATATATTCAGTAGGTCAAATATGGACTGCAGTCTGGCTGATGAAACATCAGAAGTCAATGATTATGAATAGAAAGTTCAAGTTAATAGACTCTTCAGGCAGCAATATGTTCAGTAGGTCAGTTATAGACAATTGTCTGACTGATGAATCATCATAAGGAGTCAATGAACATGTATAGAAAGTTCAAAATCGAGGGCTCTTTTACTAGAAATATTTTCAGTGGGTCAATTATGGACTACTCTCTGTCTGATGAAACACTAAAAGGAGTCAATGAGCATGAACATTCTGTTCAAATTCATGGACTTGTTGGCCAGAAATATGTTCAATAATTAATATGGACAATTGGCTGTCCGATGTACTGTCTGAAAGAGTCATAATTATGTCTACATTATGTCTAATGTATTATTAAGAGAAGTCAATAAGCAAAGTTAATGTTTAAATAGGAACCTCTGTATGGCTGAACTAACATAATAAGAAATCCTTTGAGGACCCTTTGACCAGAAATAAGTTCAATAGGTCAGATATGGACTTCTAAATTGCTTATGAAACATCAAAAGGAGTCTATGTGAAATTGTGAGTATGGGAAATTCAAGATCGAGTATATGTTCAGTAGGTCAAATAAGCACAAATTGTATTTCCTCAAACCACAGCGCAATGAGTTTGTGAATGAGTTAGTGCAATGGTGTGCAATGCTTTGAAAGAAGTGCAAAGGCTTATGTTATTCTTTAATGCACAACGTCAGATCATTTGTGCAATGCAATAACACAAATGTTATGTCTTTAATGAACATGGGATTGAGTTAGTTCTGGTGTGCAATGCAATGCAATGCAAGAAGTGCATAGCCTACAAGTTATTCTTCAATGCATAACGTTAGATCGTTTGTGCAATGCAATGGAATAACATTCGTTATCTCTTTAATGAACGTTAACGTTAGAACGTTAACTCTTTAACAACGTTAGATCGTTTGTGCAATGCAATGCAACAACACGTATATAATCTCTTTAATGAACATGGGACGGAGTTAGATCTGGTGTGCAATGCAATTCAATGCAAGAAGTGCATAGCCTATGTTATTCTTCAATGCACAACGTTAGATCGTTTGTGCAATGCATTGCAACAAAACATATGTTATCTCTTTAATGAACATGGGATTGAGTTAGTCAGGTGTGCAATGCAATGCAATGCAAGAAGATCATTGCCTATTTGTTATTCTTCAATGCACAACGTTAGATCGTTTGTGCAATGCAATGCAATGCAATCACATTCGTTAGCTCTTTAATGATCATGGGCATGAATTAGTTTTGGTGTGCAATGCAATGCAAGAAGTGCATAGCCTATTTTTTTCTACAATGCACAACGTTAGATCGTTTGTGCAATGCAATGCAACAACACGTATATTATCTCTTTAATGAACATGGAAAGGAGTTAGTTCTGGTGTGCTTATGCAATGCAATTCAAGAAGTGCATATGTTATTCTTCAATGAACAACGTAAGATATTTTGTGCAATGCATTGCAACAAGACATATGTTATCTCTTTAATGAACATGGTATTTAGTTAGTTCTGGTGTGCAATGCAATGCAAGAAATGCATAGCCTATGTTATTCTTCAATTCACATCGTTAGATCGTTTGTGCAGTGCATTGTCACAAAACATATGTTAGCTCCTTAATGAACATAGGATTGAGTTAGTTCAGGTGTGCAATGCAATGCAATGCAAGAAGTGCATATCCTATAGGTTATTCTTCAATGCACAACGTTAGATCGTTTGTGCAATGCAATGCAATGCAGCAAAACATATGTTGTCTCTTTAAAGAACATGGGAATGAGTTAGTTCTGGTGTGCAATGCAATGCAATAGCCTTTATGTTATTTTTCAATTCACAACGTTAGATCTTTTGTGCAATGCATTGTCACAAAACATATGTTAGCTCCTTAATGAACATAGGATTGAGTTAGTTCAGGTGTGCAATGCAATGCAATGCAAGAAGTGCATATCCTATAGGTTATTCTTCAATGCACAACGTTAGATCGTTTGTGCAATGCAATGCAATGCAGCAAAACATATGTTGTCTCTTTAAAGAACATGGGAATGAGTTAGTTCTTGTGTGCAATGCAATAGCCTTTATATTATTTTTCAATTCACAACGTTAGATCTTTTGTGCAATGCATTGCAACAAGACATATGTTATCTCTTTAATGAACATGGGATTGAGTTAGTTCTGGTGTGCAATGCAATGCAATGCAAGAAGTGCATAGCCTATATGTTATTCTTCAATGCACAACGTTAGATCGTTTGTGCAATGCAATGCAATGCAGCAAAACATGTTATCTCTTTAATGAACATGGGAATGAGTTAGTTCTGGTGTGCAATGCAATGCAAGAAGTGCATATGTTATTCTTCAATGCACAACGTTAGATCTTTTGTGCAATGCATTGCAAGACATATGTTATCTCATTAATGAACATGGGATTAAGTTATTTCTGCTGTGCAATGCAATTCAATGCAAGAAGTGCATAGCCTATATGTTATTCTTCAATGCACAACGTTAGATCGTTTGTGCAATGCAATGCAATGCAGCAAAACATATGTTATCTCTTTAATGAACATGGGAATGAGTTAGTGCTGGTGTGCAATGCAATGCAAGAAGTACAAGCTTATAAGTTATTCTTCAATGTATAACGTTAGATCGTTTGTGCAATGCAATGCAATGCAGCAAAACATATGTTATCTCTTTAATGAACATGGGAATGAGTTAGTTCTGGTGTGCAATGCAATGCAATGCAATGCAACAACACATAAGTTATTCTTCAATGCACAACATTGGATCGGTTGTGCAATGCAATGCAACAAAACATATGTTATCTCTATTAATGAACATGGGATTGAGTTAGTTCTGGTGTGCAATGCAATGCAATAGCCTATATGTTATTCTTCAATGCACAACGTTTGATCGTTTGTGCAATGCATTGCAACAAGACATATGTTATCTCTTTAATGAACATGGTATTGAGTTAGTTCTGGTGTGCAATGCAATGCTTTGCAAGAAGTGCATATCCTATAGGTTATTCTTCAATGCACAACGTTAGATCGTTTGTGCAATGCAATGCAATGCAATGCAGCAACACATATGTTGTCTCTTTAATGAACATGGGATTGAGTTAGTTCTGGTGTGCAATGCACTGCAAAGCAAGAAGTACATACCCAGCTAACAATTTTTGGTTCCCATAACGTTAGTTTTTGGTACCCAGAACATTCTCAGAATGTTAGTTTAGGGTTCCCAGAACGTTATTTTTTATGGTAACCACCCAGCAACGTTCTGGGAACGTTATTTTATTGTTACATAAAAATAAAACCAAAAAAGAACGTTCCCCTAACGTAAGTATTTGGTTCCCAAAAAAATAACCAAAAAATAACATTAGGGGAACGTTCTGTGTTAACTAGCCTATATGTTATTCTTCAATGCACAACGTTAGATCGTTTGTGCAATGCAATGCAGCAAAACATATGTTATCTCTTTAATGAACATGGGAATGAGTTAGTTCTGGTGTGCAATGCAATGCAATGCAAGAATTGCATAGCCTATATGTTATTCTTCAATGCACAAAATTAGATCGTTTGTGCAATGCAATGCAGCAAAACATATGTTATCTCTTTAATGAACATGGGATTGAGTTAGTTCTGGTGTGCAATGCAATGCAATGCAAGAAGTTCATTGCCTAATTGCCTAACGTTAGAATGTTTGTGCAATGCAATAACATTCGTTATCTCTTTAATGAACATGGGAATAAATTAGTTCTGGTGTGCAATGCAATGCAAGAAGTTCATTGCCTATTTGTTATTCTTCAATGCACAACGTTAGATCGTTTGTGCAATGCAATGCAACAACACATATGTTTTCTTTTTATGAACATGGGAATGAGTTAGTGTGCAATGCAATGCAAAGCAAGAGGTGCATAGCATGATATCCTTCAATGTACGTCGTTGTCTGTTGTCACAAAGGAATGAGTTATTTCTGGCATGCATTGAAATGCAAAATGCAATGCAACACGTTTATCTCTTCTTTGCACACGAGGTTATTCTATGCATTGTAATGCGATAGCTAATGCAATAATTTCCCTTCAATGAACAAATGAATAAGTTTGCTGAGTATGCAGTGCAGTGCGAAAGCACATATGTTGTATGTTTCATTGCATAGATGAAATAGCTGTATATTTTGTCTATTCGAATGCATTACTTGTACATTCAGTCAACTGATTTTAACTTTCTATACATACTCGTCGACACCTGAAAGTGTCCTCAACATTTTTCAAACTATATAAAGTTATAGACTTCTTCTGATGATAAATCAGCTATACAGAGGGCCCCTTTTGACCTACTGAAAATATTTCTGGCCAAAGAGTTCTTGAACATTATCTTGCTATACATATAGACTGACTTCTCGTAATGTTAAATCAGACAGACTGTAGTCCATATTTGACCGATTGAAAAAAAAGATGACCAAAGAGTTCTCAAAAGGACTTTGACTATTTGACTATTCAGAGGTCCCCTTTTGATATACTGAACATATTTCTGGCCATAGAGTCCTAAAAGATTAACACTATACATTCAGACTAATATCTTCAGATGTTATATCATCCTGACAAAAGTCCATATTTGACACTGATTTTTTTTCTGGCCAAGGAGTACTCGAAAATGGACCTTTCCATAAATACTCGTTGACTCTTTCTGATGTTACGTCAGCCATACAGAAGTCCATATTTGACCCAAGGAACATGTTTCTGGCCAAAAAGTCCTCGATCTTGGGCTTTCTATACATACTCATAGACTGATGCTTCATAAGCCATATAGATTTCCAGTTCTGACCTTTTGAACTTATTTCTGGTCAAAGTGTCCTCAAAATTTTTCAAACTATATAAAGTTATAGACTCTTTCTGATGATAAATCAGCTATACAGAGGGCCCCTTTTGACCTACTGAACATATTTCTGGCCAAAGAGTTCTTGAACATTATCTTGCTATACTACAGATTGACTTCTTGTGATGTTATATTAACCAGCCAGTAGTAAATTTTTCACCCACTGAACATATTTCTGGCCAGAGTCCGTGAACATTAACTCACTATAGAGATAGACTGACTTCTCGTAATGTTAAATCAAGGCAGACCGTAGTCCATATTTGACCCATTGAAAAAAAAGATGACCAAAGAGTTCTCAAAAGGACTTTGACTATCATAAACATATAGACTCCTTCTGATGTTAAATAAGCCATACAGAAGTCCATATTTGACCTTCTGGACATATTTCTGGAATGAGACCTTGAACTTTAACCTTACTATACATATTTCTATTACTATACAGACTTCTCGTGATGTTTTATCAGCCAGACTGTAGTCCGATCTTGGACTTTCTGTACATACTCATAGACTCCTTCTAATGCTACATAAGCTATTAATGCTACAAAAGCCTTATATGGCTAAGACCCTTTGATCAGAAATAAGTTCAAAAGGTCAGATATGGATATCTATTTGGCTTATGTAGCATTAGAAGGAGTCTATGAGTATGTATAGAAAGTCCAAGATCGAGGACTCTTTGGCCAGAAACATGTTCCTTGGGTCAAATATGGACTTCTGTATGGCTGACGTAACATCAGAAATAGTCAACGAGTATATATGGAAAGGTCAAGTTTCGAGTACTCCTTGGCCAGAAAAAAATTCAGTATGTCAAATATGGACTTTTGTCAGGATGATAAAACATCCGAGGATTTCAATCTGAATGTATAGTGTTAATCTTTTAGGACTCTTTGGCCAGAAATATGTTCAGTAGGTCAAAAGGGGAACTCTGAATAGCTGATTTATCATCAGACAGAGTCAATAACTTTATATAGTTTAAAAACTTTTGAGGACCCTTTGATCAGAAATAAGTTCAAAAGGTCAGATATGGATATCTATTTGGCTTATGTAGCATTAGAAGGAGTCTATGAGTATGTATAGAAAGTCCAAGATCGAGGACTCTTTGGCCATAAATATAGTCAGTATGTCAAAAGGGGACCTCTGTATAGCTGATTTATCATCAGAAGCAGTCTATAATTGTATATAGTTTGAAAAACTTTGAGGACATTTTGACCAGAAACAAGTTCAAAAGGTCAGATATGGACTTTTGTCATAATAAAACATCCGAGGATTTCAATCTGAATGTATAGTGTTAATCTTTTAGGACTCTTTGGCCAGAAATATGTTCAATAGGTCAAAAGGGGACCTCTGAATAGCTGATTTATCATCAGACAGAGTCAATAACTTTATATAGTTTAAAAACTTTTGAGGACCCTTTGATCAGAAATAAGTTCAAAAGGTCAGATATGGATATCTATTTGGCTTATGTAGCATTAGAAGGAGTCTATGAGTATGTATAGAAAGTCCAAGATCGAGGACTCTTTGGCCATAAATATAGTCAGTATGTCAAAAGGGGACCTCTGTATAGCTGATTTATCATCAGAAGCAGTCTATAATTGTATATAGTTTGAAAAACTTTGAGGACATTTTGATCAGAAACAAGTTCAAAAGGTCAGATATGGACATCTATATGGCTTATGAAGCATCAGGAGGAGTCTATGAGTATGTATAAGAAAGCCCAAGATCGAGGACTCTTTGGCCAGAAACATGTTCCTTGGGTCAAATATGGACTTCTGTATGGCTGACGTAACATCAGAAAGAGTCAACGAGTATATATGGAAAGGTCAAGTTTCGAGTACTCCTTGGCCAGAAAAAAATTCAGTATGTCAAATATGGACTTTTGTCAGGATAAAACATCTGAGGATTTCAATCTGAATGTATAGTGTTAATCTTTTAGTACTCTTTGGTCAGAAATATGTTCAGTAGGTCAAAATGGGACATCTGAATAGCTGATTTATCATCAGACAGAGTCAATAACTTTATACAGTTTAAAAACTTTTGAGGACCCTTTGATCAGAAATAAGTTCAAAAGGTCAGATATGGATATCTATTTGGCTTATGTAGCATTAGAAGGAGTCTATGAGTATGTATAGAAAATCCAAGATCGAGGACTCTTTGGCCATAAATATAGTCAATATGTCAAAAGGGGACCTCTGTATAGCTGATTTATCATCAGAAGCGGTCTATAATTGTATATAGTTTGAAACATTTTGAGGACACTTTGACCAGAAACAAGTTCAAAAGGTCGGATATGGACATCTATATGGCTTATGATGCATCAGAAGGAGTCTATGAGTATGTATAGAAAGCCCAAGATCGAGGACTCTTTGGCCAGAAACATGTTCCTTGGGTCAAATATGGACTTCTGTATGGCTGACGTAACATCAGAAAGAGTCAACGAGTATATATGGAAAGGTCAAGTTTCGAGTACTCCTTGGCCAGAAAAAAATTCAGTATGTCAAATATGGACTTTTGTCAGGATGATAAAACATCCGAGGATTTCAATCTGAATGTATAGTGTTAATCTTTTAGGACTCTTTGGCCAGAAATATGTTCAGTAGGTCAAAAGGGGAACTCTGAATAGCTGATTTATCATCAGACAGAGTCAATAACTTTATATAGTTTAAAAACTTTTGAGGACCCTTTGATCAGAAATAAGTTCAAAAGGTCAGATATGGATATCTATTTGGCTTATGTAGCATTAGAAGGAGTCTATGAGTATGTATAGAAAGTCCAAGATCGAGGACTCTTTGGCCATAAATATAGTCAGTATGTCAAAAGGGGACCTCTGTATAGCTGATTTATCATCAGAAGCAGTCTATAATTGTATATAGTTTGAAAAACTTTGAGGACATTTTGACCAGAAACAAGTTCAAAAGGTCAGATATGGACTTTTGTCATAATAAAACATCCGAGGATTTCAATCTGAATGTATAGTGTTAATCTTTTAGGACTCTTTGGCCAGAAATATGTTCAATAGGTCAAAAGGGGACCTCTGAATAGCTGATTTATCATCAGACAGAGTCAATAACTTTATATAGTTTAAAAACTTTTGAGGACCCTTTGATCAGAAATAAGTTCAAAAGGTCAGATATGGATATCTATTTGGCTTATGTAGCATTAGAAGGAGTCTATGAGTATGTATAGAAAGTCCAAGATCGAGGACTCTTTGGCCATAAATATAGTCAGTATGTCAAAAGGGGACCTCTGTATAGCTGATTTATCATCAGAAGCAGTCTATAATTGTATATAGTTTGAAAAACTTTGAGGACATTTTGATCAGAAACAAGTTCAAAAGGTCAGATATGGACATCTATATGGCTTATGAAGCATCAGGAGGAGTCTATGAGTATGTATAAGAAAGCCCAAGATCGAGGACTCTTTGGCCAGAAACATGTTCCTTGGGTCAAATATGGACTTCTGTATGGCTGACGTAACATCAGAAAGAGTCAACGAGTATATATGGAAAGGTCAAGTTTCGAGTACTCCTTGGCCAGAAAAAAATTCAGTATGTCAAATATGGACTTTTGTCAGGATAAAACATCTGAGGATTTCAATCTGAATGTATAGTGTTAATCTTTTAGTACTCTTTGGTCAGAAATATGTTCAGTAGGTCAAAATGGGACATCTGAATAGCTGATTTATCATCAGACAGAGTCAATAACTTTATACAGTTTAAAAACTTTTGAGGACCCTTTGATCAGAAATAAGTTCAAAAGGTCAGATATGGATATCTATTTGGCTTATGTAGCATTAGAAGGAGTCTATGAGTATGTATAGAAAATCCAAGATCGAGGACTCTTTGGCCATAAATATAGTCAATATGTCAAAAGGGGACCTCTGTATAGCTGATTTATCATCAGAAGCGGTCTATAATTGTATATAGTTTGAAACATTTTGAGGACACTTTGACCAGAAACAAGTTCAAAAGGTCGGATATGGACATCTATATGGCTTATGATGCATCAGAAGGAGTCTATGAGTATGTATAGAAAGCCCAAGATCGAGGACTCTTTGGCCAGAAACATCTTCCTTGGGTCAAATATGGACTTCTGTATGGCTGACGTAACATCAGAAAGAGTCAACGAGTATATATGGAAAGGTCAAGTTTCGAGTACTCCTTGGCCAGAAAAAAATTCAGTATGTCAAATATGGACTTTTGTCAGGATAAAACATCCGAGGATTTCAATCTGAATGTATAGTGTTAATCTTTTAGGACTCTTTGGCCAGAAATATGTTCAGTAGGTCAAAAGGGGACCTCTGAATAGCAGATTTATCATCAGAAAGAATCTATAACTTTATATAGCCTAGTTTAAAAACTTTTGAGGACCCTTTGATCAGAAATAAGTTCAAAAGGTCAGATATGGATATCTATATGGCTTATGTAGCATTAGAAGGAGTCTATGAGTATGTACAGAAAGTCCAAGATCGAGGACTCTTTGGCCCGAAATGTATTCAGTATATGTAAAAAGGGGACCTCTGTATAGCTGATTTATCATCAAAAGCAGTCTATAATTTTATATAGGTTGAACATTTTTTAGGACACTTTGACTGGAAATAAGTTGAAAAGGTCAGATATGGACATCTATATGGCTTATGAAGCATCAGAAGGAGTCTATGAGTATGTATAGAAAGCCCAAGATCGAGGACTCGTTGGCCAGAAACATGTTCCTTGGGTCAAATATGGACTTCTGTATGGCTGACGTAACATCAGAAAGAGTCAACGAGTATATATGGAAAGGTCAAGTTTCGAGTACTCCTTGGCCAGAAAAAAATTCAGTATGTCAAATATGGACTTTTGTCAGGATAAAACATCCGAGGATTTCAATCTGAATGTATAGTGTTAATCTTTTAGGACTCTTTGGCCAGAAATATGTTCAGTAGGTCAAAAGGGGACCTCTGAATAGCTGATTTATCATCAGACAGAGTCAATAACTTTATATAGTTTAAAAACTTTTGAGGACCCTTTGATCAGAAATAAGTTCAAAAGGTCAGATATGGATATCTATTTGGCTTATGTAGCATTAGAAGGAGTCTATGAGTATGTATAGAAAGTCCAAGATCGAGGACTCATTGGCCATAAATATAGTCAGTATGTCAAAAGGGGACCTCTGTATAGCTGATTTATCATCAGAAGCAGTCTATAATTGTATATAGTTTGAAAAACTTTGAGGAGATTTTGACCAGAAACAAGTTCAAAAGGTCAGATATGGACATCTATATGGCTTATGAAGCATCAGAAGGAGTCTATGAGTATGTATAGAAAGCCCAAGATCGAGGACTCTTTGGCCAGAAACATGTTCCTTGGGTCAAATATGGACTTCTGTATGGCTGACGTAACATCAGAAAGAGTCAACGAGTATATATGGAAAGGTCAAGTTTCGAGTACTCCTTGGCCAGAAAAAAATTCAGTATGTCAAATATGGACTTTTGTCAGGATAAAACATCTGAGGATTTCAATCTGGTTGTATAGTGTTAATCTTTTAGGACTCTTTGGCCAGAAATATGTTCAGTAGGTCAAAATGGGACCTCTGAATAGCTGATTTATCATCAGACAGAGTCAATAACTTTATATAGTTTAAAAACTTTTGAGGACCCTTTGATAAGAAATAAGTTCAAAAGGTCAGATATGGATATCTATTTGGCTTATGTAGCATTAGAAGGAGTCTATGAGTATGTATAGAAAGTCCAAGATCGAGGACTCTTCGGCCATAAATATAATCAGTATGTCAAAAGGGGACTTCTGTATAGCTGATTTATCATCAGAAGCAGTCTATAATTGTATATAGTTTGAAACATTTTGAGGACACTTTGACCAGAAACAAGTTCAAAAGGTCAGATATGGACATCTATATGGCTTATGATGCATCAGAAGGAGTCTATGAGTATGTATAGAAAGCCCAAGATCGAGGACTCTTTGGCCAGAAACATGTTCCTTGGGTCAAATATGGACTTCTGTATGGCTGACGTAACATCAGAAAGAGTCAACGAGTATATATGGAAAGGTCAAGTTTCGAGTACTCCTTGGCCAGAAAAAAAATCAGTATGTCAAATATGGACTTTTGTCAGGATGATAAAACATTAGAGGATTTCAATCTGAATGTATAGTGTTAATCTTTTAGGACTCTTTGGCCAGAAATATGTTCAGTAGGTCAAAAGGGGACCTCTGAATAGCAGATTTATCATCAGAAAGAGTCAATAACTTTATATAATTTAAAAACTTTTGAGGACCCTTTGATCAGAAATAAGTTCAAAAGGTCAGATATGGATATCTATATGGCTTATGTAGCATTAGAAGGAAGACTGAGTATGTATAGAAAGTCCAAGATCGAGGACTCTTTGGCCATAAATGTATTCAGTATGTAAAAAGGGGACCTCTGTATAGCTGATTTATCATCAGAAGAAGTCTATAATTTTATATAGGTTGAAAATTTTTTAGGACATTTTGACCCGAAATAAGTTGAAAAGGTCAGATATGGACATCTATATGGCTTATGTAGCATTAGAAGGAGTCTATGAGTATGTATAGAAAGTCCAAGATCGAGGACTCTTTGGCCAGAAACATGTTCCTTGGGTTAAATATGGACTTCTGTATGGCTGACGTAACACCAGAAAGAGTCAACGAGTATATATGGAAAGGTCAAGTTTCGAGTACTCCTTGGCCAGAAAAAAATTCAGTATGTCAAATATGGACTTTTGTCAGGATAAAACATCCGAGGATTTCAATCTGATTGTATAGTGTTAATCTTTTAGGACTCTTTGGCCAGAAATATGTTCAGTAGGTCAAAATGGGACCTCTGAATAGCTGATTTATCATCAGACAGAGTCAATAACTTTATATAGTTTAAAAACTTTTGAGGACCCTTTGATCAGAAATAAGTTCAAAAGGTCAGATATGGATATCTATTTGGCTTATGTAGCATTAGAAGGAGTCTATGAGTATGTATAGAAAGTCCAAGATCGAGGACTCTTTGGCCATAAATATAGTCAGTATGTCAAAAGGGGACCTCTGTATAGCTGATTTATCATCAGAAGCAGTCTATAATTGTATATAGTTTGAAAAACTTTGAGGACATTTTGACCAGAAACAAGTTCAAAAGGTCAGATATAGACATCTATATGGCTTATGAAGCATCAGAAGGAGTCTATGAGTATGTATAGAAAGCCCAAGATCGAGGACTCTTTGGCCAGAAACATGTTCCTTGGGTCAAATATGGACTTCTGTATGGCTGACGTAACATCAGAAAGAGTCAACGAGTATATATATGGAAAGGTCAAGTTTCGAGTACTCCTTGGCCAGAAAAAAATTCAGTATGTCAAATATGGACTTATGTCAGGATGATAAAACATCCGAAGATATCAATCTGAATGTATAGTGTTAAACTTTTAGGACTCTTTGGCTAGAAATATGTTCAGTAGGTCAAAGGGGACCTCTGAATAGCTGATTTATCATCAGAAAGAGTCAATAACTTTATATAGTTTAAAAACTTTTGAGGACCCTTTGATCAGAAATAAGTTCAAAAGGTCAGATATGGATATCTATTTGGCTTATGTAGCATTAGAAGGAGTCTATGAGTATGTATAGAAAGTCCAAGATCGAGGACTCAATGGCCATAAATATAGTCAGTATGTCAAAAGGGGACCTCTGTATAGCTGATTTATCATCAGAAGCAGTCTATAATTGTATATAGTTTGAAAAACTTTGAGGAGATTTTGACCAGAAACAAGTTCTAAAGGTCAGATATGGACATCTATATGGCTTATGAAGCATCAGAAGGAGTCTATGAGTATGTATAGAAAGTCCAAGATCGAGGACTCTTTGGCCATAAATGTATTCAGTATGTAAAAAGGGGACCTCTGTATAGCTGATTTATCATCAGAAGCAGTCTATAATTTTATATAGTTTGAAAAATTTTGAGGACACTTTGACCCGAAATAAGTTCAAAAGGTCAGATATGGATATCTATTTGGCTTATGTAGCATTAGAAGGAGTCTATGAGTATGTATAGAAAGTCCAAGATCGAGGACTCTTTGGCCAGAAACATGTTTTTTGGGTCAAATATGGACTTCTGTATGGCTGACGTAACACCAGAAAGAGTCAACGAGTATATATGGAAAGGTCAAGTTTCGAGTACTCCTTGGCCAGAAAAAAATTCAGTATGTCAAATATGGACTTCTGTCAGGATGATAAAACATCCGAGGATTTCAATCTGAATGTATAGTGTTAATCTTTTAGGACTCTTTGGCCAGAAATATGTTCAGTAGGTCAAAATGGGACCTCTGAATAGCTGATTTATCATCAGACAGAGTCAATAACTTTATATAGTTTAAAAACTTTTGAGGACCCTTTGATCAGAAATAAGTTCAAAAGGTCAGATATGGATATCTATATGGCTTATGTAGCATTAGAAGGAGTCTATGAGTATGTACAGAAAGTCCAAGATCGAGGACTCTTTGGCCAGAAATGTATTCAGTATATGTAAAAAGGGGACCTCTGTATAGCTGATTTATCATCAAAAGCAGTCTATAATTTTATATAGGTTGAACATTTTTTAGGACACTTTGACTGGAAATAAGTTGAAAAGGTCAGATATGGACATCTATATGGCTTATGAAGCATCAGAAGGAGTCTATGAGTATGTATAGAAAGCCCAAGATCGAGGACTCGTTGGCCAGAAACATGTTCCTTGGGTCAAATATGGACTTCTGTATGGCTGACGTAACATCAGAAAGAGTCAACGAGTATATATGGAAAGGTCAAGTTTCGAGTACTCCTTGTCACTAAAAAAATTCTGTATGTCAAATATGGACTTTTGTCAGGATGATATATATTACATCCGAAGATATCAATATGAATGTATAATGTTAATCTTTTAGGACTCTTTGGCCAGAAATATGTTCAGTATGTCAAAAGGGGTCCTCTGAATAGCAGATTTATCATCAGAAAGAGTCAATAACTTTATATAGTTTAAAAACTTTTGAGGACCCTTTGATCAGAAATAAGTTCAAAAGGTCAGATATGGATATCTTTGACTGGAAATAAGTTGAAAAGGTCAGATTGGACATCTATATGGCTTATGAAGCATCAGAAGGAGTCTATGAGTATGTATAGAAAGCCCAAGATCGAGGACTCGTTGGCCAGAAACATGTTCCTTGGGTCAAATATGGACTTCTGTATGGCTGACGTAACATCAGAAAGAGTCAACGAGTATATATGGAAAGGTCAAGTTTCGAGTACTCCTTGGCCAGAAAAACATTCAGTATGTCAAATATGGACTTTTGTCAGGATAAAACATCCGAGGATTTCAATCTGAATGTATAGTGTTAATCTTTTAGGACTCTTTGGCCAGAAATATGTTCAGTAGGTCAAAAGGGGACCTCTGAATAGCTGATTTATCATCAGACAGAGTCAATAACTTTATATAGTTTAAAAACTTTTGAGGACCCTTTGATCAGAAATAAGTTCAAAAGGTCAGATATGGATATCTATTTGGCTTATGTAGCATTAGAAGGAGTCTATGAGTATGTATAGAAAGTCCAAGATCGAGGACTCATTGGCCATAAATATAGTCAGTATGTCAAAAGGGGACCTCTGTATAGCTGATTTATCATCAGAAGCGGTCTATAATTGTATATAGTTTGAAACATTTTGAGGACACTTTGATCAGAAATAAGTTCAAAAGGTCAGATATGGATATCTATATGGCTTATGTAGCATTAGAAGGAGTCTATGAGTATGTATAGAAAGTCCAAGATCGAGGACTCTTTGGCCATAAATGTATTCAGTATATGTAAAAAGGGGACCTCTGTATAGCTGATTTATCATTAGAAGCAGTCTATAATTTTATATGGGTTGAAAATTTTTTAGGACACTTTGACCCGAAATAAGTTGAAAAGGTCAGATATGGACATCTATATGGCTTATGAAGCATCAGAAGGAGTCTATGAGTATGTATAGAAAGCCCAAGATCGAGGACTCTTTGGCCAGAAACGTGTTCCTTGGGTCAAATATGGACTTCTGTATGGCTGACGTAACATCAGAAAGAGTCAACGAGTATATATGGAATGGTCAAGTTTCGAGTACTCCTTGGCCAGAAAAAAAATCAGTATGTCAAATATGGACTTTTGTCAGGATGATAAAACATCCGAGGATTTCAATCTGAATGTATAGTGTTAATCTTTTAGGACTCTTTGGCCAGAAATATGTTCAGTAGGTCAAAAGGGGACCTCTGAATAGCAGATTTATCATCAGAAAGAATCAATAACTTTACATAGTTTAAAAACTTTTGAGGACCCTTTGACCAGAAATAAGTTCAATAGGTCAGATATGGACTTCTAAATTGCTTATGAAACATCAAAAGGAGTCTATGTGAAATTGTGAGTATGGGAAATTCAAGATCGAGTATATGTTCAGTAGGTCAAATATGCACCTCTATATGGCTGATTTAACACCAGAAGGAGTCTATAAGTTTATAATAGTACACAGAATACCTTTTGAGGACTCTTTTGCCACAAATATGTTCAATCAGTCAAATATGGACTGCAGTCTGGCTGCTATAACATCACAAGAAGTCAGTCTTATATGTTTAGTAAGTTAATGTTCAAGGTTAATGCTCTTTGTCCAGAAATTTGTTCAGTAGGTCAAAAATTGACTTTTGTATGGCTGATGTAACATCAGAAAGATTCAACGAGAATTTATAGAAAGTTCAAGATCAATTACTCTTGGGTCAGAAATATGTGCAGCAGGTCAAAAATGGACTACTGTCTGGCTAATACAATATCACAAGTCGTCAGTCTGTATGTATAGTAAGAACTCTTTGGACAGAAACTATGTTCCGTAGGTCAAAGAGGGACCTCTGTATGCCTGATTTGACATACCATATGTGCTTTCGCATTGCACTGAATAACTAACTTATTCATTTTTGCTTTGAAGGGAAATTATAGCATTTACCTCTTGCATTTCAATGCATAGAATAAAATACGTCATACCTCATGTGCAATGAAAAGATAACATGAGTTATGAACATATAACTCATTGCACAAACGATCTAAGAATTAACGTTGATTAATAATGTATTATTATATCTAACTATAACAGTTTGATCTTTTATGCAGTGGAGTTTGATCGTGAGTGAAATGCAATGCAACAGCACAAATTGTATTTCCTCAATTGTATTCCCTCCACAGCGTAATGAGTTTGGGAATGAGTTAGTGCAATGGTGTGCAATGCTTTGAAAGAAGTGCAAAGGCTTATGTTATTCTTCAATGCACAACGTCAGATCATTTGTGCAATGCAATAACACAAATGTTATGTCTTTAATGAACATGGGATTGAGTTAGTTCTGGTGTGCAATGCAATGCAATGCAAGAAGTGCATAGCCTACAAGTTATTCTTCAATGCATAACGTTAGATCGTTTGTGCAATGCAATAACATTCGTTATCTCTTTAATGAACGTTAACGTTAGAACGTTATCTCTTTAACAACGTTAGATCGTTTGTGCAATGCAATGCAATGCAAGAAATGCATAGCCTATGTTATTCTTCAATGCACAACGTTAGATCGTTTGTGCAATGCAATGCAACAACACATACGTTATCTCATTTAATGAACATGGGATTGAGTTAGTTCAGATGTGCAATGCAATGCAATGCAAGAAGTTCATTGCCTATTTGTTATTCTTCAATGCACATCGTTAGATCGTTTGTGCAATGCATTGCCACAAAACATATGTTAGCTCCTTAATGAACATAGTTAGTTCAGGTGTGCAATGCAAGAAGTGCATAGCCTATATGTTATTCTTCAATGCACAGCGTTAGATCGTTTGTGCAATGCAATGCAATGCAGCAAAACATATGTTATCTCTTTAATGAACATGGGAATGAGTTAGTTCTGGTGTGCAAAGCAATGTAAGAAGTGCAAGCCTATAAGTTATTCTTCAATGCACAACGTTAGATCGTTTGTGCAATGCAATGCAACAACACATATGTTATCTCATTTAGTGAACATGGGATTGAGTTAGTTAAGATGTGCAATGCAATGCAATGCAAGAAGTTCATTGCCTATTTGTTATTCTTCAATGCACATCGTTAGATCGTTTGTGCAATGCATTGCCACAAAACATATATTAGCTCCTTAATGAACATAAGATTGAGTTAGTTCAGGTGTGCAATGCAATGCAATGCAAAAAGTGAATTGCCTTTGTTATTCTTCAATGCACATCGTTAGATCGTTTGTGCAATGCATTGCCACAAAACATATGTTATCTCTTTAATGAACATGGACATTAAATCGTTTGTGCAATGCATTGTACACAACAAGACATATGTTATCTCTTTAATGAACATGGGATTGAGTTAGTTCTGGTGTGCAATGCAATGCAATGCAAGAAGTGCATATCCTATAGGTTATTCTTCAATGCACAACGTTAGATCGTTTGTGCAATGCAATGCAATGCAATGCAATGCAATATGTTATCTCTTTTAATGAACATGGGATTGAGTTAGTTCTGGTGTGCAATGCAATGTAAGAAGTGCAAGCCTATAAGTTATTCTTCAATGCACAACGTTAGATCGTTTGTGCAATGCAATGCAACAACACATATGTTATCTCATTTAGTGAACATGGGAATGAGTTAGTTCTGGTGTGCAAATGCAATGCAATGCAACAACACAAGTTATTCTTCAATGCACAACATTAGATCGTTTGTGCAATGCAATGCAACAAAACATATGTTATCTCTTTAATGAACATGGGAATGAGTTAGTTCTGGTGTGCAATGCAATGCAATGTAAGAAGTGCAAGCCTATAAGTTATTCTTCAATGCACAACGTTAGATCGTTTGTGCAATGCAATGCAATGCAGCAAAACATATGTTATCTCTTTAATGAACATGGGAATGAGTTAGTTCTGGTGTGCAATGCAATAGGCTATATGTTATTCTTCAATGCACAATGTTAGATCGTTTGTGCAATGCATTGCAACAAGACATGTTATCTCTTTAATGAACATGGGATTGAGTTAGTTCTGGTGTGCAATGCAATGCAATGCAATGCAAGAAGTGCATATCCTATAGGTTATTCTTCAATGCACAACGTTAGATCGTTTGTGCAATGCAATGCAATGCAATGCAACAACACATATGTTATCTCTTTTAATGAACATGGGATTGAGTTAGATCAGGTGTGCAATGCAATGCAATGCAAAAAGTGCATTGCCTTTATGTTATTCTTCAAAGCACAACGTTAGATCGTTTGTGCAATGCAATGCAATGCAATGCAGCAACACATATGTTATCTCTTTAATGAACATGGGATTGAGTTAGATCTGGTGTGCAATGCAATGCAATGCAATGCAAGAAGTGCATATCCTATAGGTTATTCTTCAATGCACAACGTTAGATCGTTTGTGCAATGCAATGCAATGCAATGCAGGCAACATATGTTATCTCTTTTATGGAACATGGGATTGAGTTAGTTCTGGTGTGCAATGCAATGTAAGAAGTGCAAGCCTATAAGTTATTCTTCAAAGCACAACGTTAGATCGTTTGTGCAATGCAATGCAATGCAGCAAAACATATGTTATCTCTTTAATGAACATGGGAATGAGTTAGTTCGGGTGTGCAATGCAATGCAATGCAACAACACATAAGTTATTCTTCAATGCAGAACATTAGATCGTTTGTGCAATGCAATGCAACAAAACATATGTTATCTCTATTAATGAACATAGAAAGGAGTTAGTTCTGGTGTGCTTATGCAATGCAATGCAAGAAGTGCATATGTTATTCTTCAATGAACAACGTTAAATATTTTGTGCAATGCATTGCAACAAGACATATGTTAGCTCTTTAATGAACATGGTATTTAGTTAGTTCTGGTGTGCAATGCAATGCAAGAAATGCATAGCCTATGTTATTCTTCAATTCACAACGTTAGATCGTTTGTGCAATGCAATGCAATGCATATGTTATCTCTTTAATGAACATGGGAATGAGTTAGTTCTGGTGTGCAATGCAATGCAATGCAACAACACATAAGTTATTCTTCAGTGCACAACATTAGATCGTTTGTGCAATGCAATGCAACAAAACATATGTTATCTCTATTAATGAACATGGGATTGAGTTAGTTCTGGTGTGCAATGCAATGCAATAGCCTATATGTCATTCTTCAATGCACAACGTTAGATCGTTTGTGCAATGCATTGCAACAAGACATATGTTATCTCTTTAATGAACATGGGATTGAGTTAGTTCTGGTGTGCAATGCAATGTAAGAAGTGCAAGCCTATAAGTTATTCTTCAATGCACAACGTTAGATCGTTTGTGCAATGCAATGCAACAACACATGTTATCTCATTTAGTGAACATGGGATTGAGTTAGTTCAGATGTGCAATGCAATGCAATGCAAGAAGTTCATTGCCTATTTGTTATTCTTCAATGCACATCGTTAGATCGTTTGTGCAATGCATTGTCACAAAACATATGTTAGCTCCTTAATGAACATAGGATTGAGTTAGTTCAGGTGTGCAATGCAATGCAATGCAAGAAGTGCATATCCTATAGGTTATTCTTCAATGCACAACGTTAGATCGTTTGTGCAATGCAATGCAATGCAGCAAAACATATGTTGTCTCTTTAAAGAACATGGGAATGAGTTAGTTCTGGTGTGCAATGCAATGCAATAGCCTTTATGTTATTTTTCAATTCACAACGTTAGATCTTTTGTGCAATGCATTGCAACAAGACATATGTTATCTCTTTAATGAACATGGGATTGAGTTAGTTCTGGTGTGCAATGCAATGCAATGCAAGAAGTGCATAGCCTATATGTTATTCTTCAATGCACAACGTTAGATCGTCTGTGCAATGCAATGCAATGCAGCAAAACATATGTTATCTCTTTAATGAACATGGGAATGAGTTAGTTCTGGTGTACAATGCAATGCAATGCAACAACACATAAGTTATTCTTCAATGCACAACATTAGATCGTTTGTGCAATGCAATGCAACAAAACATATGTTATCTCTATTAATGAACATGGGATTGAGTTAGTTCTGGTGTGCAATGCAATGCAATAGCCTATATGTTATTCTTCAATGCACAACGTTAGATCGTTTGTGCAATGCATTGCAACAAGACATATGTTATCTCTTTAATGAACATGGGATTGAGTTAGTTCTGGTGTGCAATGCAATGCAATAGCCTATATGTTATTCTTCAATGCACAACGTTAGATCGTTTGTGCAATGCAATGCAATGCAGCAACACATATGTTCTCTCTTTAATGAACATGGGAATGAGTTAGTTCTGGTGTGCAATGCAATGCAATAGCCTTTATGTTATTCTTCAATGCACAACGTTAGATCGTTTGTGCAATGCATTGCAACAAGACATATGTTATCTCTTTAATGAACATGGGATTGACTTAGTTCTGGTGTGCAATGCAAGAAGTGCAAGCTTATAAGTTATTCTTCAATGCACAACGTTAGATCGTTTGTGCAATGCAATGCAATGTAGCAAAACATGTTATCTCTTTAATGAATATGGGAATGAGTTAGTTCTGGTGTGCAATGCAATGCAATGCAAGAACTGCATATGTTATTCTTCAATGCACAACGTTAGATGTTTTGTGCAATGCATTGCAAGACATATGTTATCTCTTTAATGAACATGGGATTGAGTTATTTCTGGTGTGCAATGCAATTCAATGCAAGAAGTGCATAGCCTTTATGTTATTCTTCAATGCACAACGTTAGATCGTTTGTGCAATGCAATGCAATGCAGCAAAACATACGTTATCTCTTTAATGAACATGGGAATGAGTTAGTGCTGGTGTGCAATGCAATGCAAGAAGTGCAAGCTTATAAGTTATTCTTCAATGTACAACGTTAGATCGTTTGTGCAATGCAATGCAATGCAATGCAGCAACACATATGTTATCTCTTTGATGAACATGGGAATGTGTTAGTTCTGGTGTGCAATGCAATGCAACAACACATAAGTTATCCTTCAATGCACAACATTGGATCGTTTGTGCAATGCAATGCAACAAAACATATTTTATCTCTATTAATGAACATGGGATTGAGTTAGTTCTGGTGTGCAATGCAATGCAATAGCCTATATGTTATTCTTCAATGCAAAACGTTAGATCGTTTGTGCAATGCAATGCAGCAAAACATGTTATCTCATTAATGAACATGGGATTGAGTTAGTTCTGGTGTGCAATGCAATGCAATGCAAGAAGTGCATATCCTATAGGTTCTTCTTCAATGAACAACGTTAGATCGTTTGTGCAATGCAATGCAATGCAAAGCAGCAACACATATGTTGTCTCTTTAATGAACATGGGAATGAGTTAGTTCTGGTGTGCAATGCATAGCAATAGCCTTTATGTTATTCTTCAATGCACAACGTTAGATCTTTTGTGCAATGCATTGCAACAAGACATATGTTATCTCTTTAATGAACATGGGATTGAGTTAGTTCTGGTGTGCAATGCAATGCAATGCAAGAAGTGCATAGCCTATATGTTATTCTTCAATGCACAACGTTAGATCATTTGTGCAATGGATTGCAATGCAGCAAAACATATGTTATCTCTTTAATGAACATGGGAATGAGTTAGTTCTGGTGTGCAATGCAATGCAATGCAAGAAGTGCATATGTTATTCTTCAATGCACAACGTTAGATCTTTTGTGCAATGCATTGCAAGACATGTTATCTCATTAATGAACATGGGATTAAGTTATTTCTGCTGTGCAATGCAATTCAATGCAAGAAGTGCATAGCCTATGTGTTATTCTTCAATGCACAACGTTAGATCGTTTGTGCAATGCAATGCAATGCAGCAAAACATATGTTATCTCTTTAATGAACATGGGAATTAGTTAGTGCTGGTGTGCAATGCAATGCAAGAAGTGCAAGCTTATATGTTATTCTTCAATGTATAACGTTAGATCGTTTGTGCAATGCAATGCAATGCAGCAAAACATATGTTATCTCTTTAATGAACATGGGAATGAGTTAATTCTGGTGTGCAATGCAATGCAATGCAACAACACATAAGTTATTCTTCAATGCACAACATTGGATCGTTTGTGCAATGCAATGCAACAAAACATATGTTATCTCTATTAATGAACATGGGATTGAGTTAGTTCTGGTGTGCAATGCAATGCAATAGCCTATATGTTATTCTTCAATGCACAACGTTTGATCGTTTGTGCAATGCATTGCAACAAGACATATGTTATCTCTTTAATGAACATGGTATTAAGTTAGTTCTGGTGTGCAATGCAATGCTTTGCAAGAAGTGCATATCCTATAGGTTATTCTTCAATGCACAACGTTAGATCGTTTGTGCAATGCAATGCACATTTAATGAACATGGGATTGAGTTAGTTCTGGTGTGCAATGCAATGCAAGAATTGCATAGCCTATATGTTATTCTTCAATGCACAAAATTAGATCGTTTGTGCAATGCAATGCAGCAAAACATATGTTATCTCTTTAATGAACATGGGATTGAGTTAGTTCTGGTGTGCAATGCAATGCAATGCAAGAAGTTCATTGTCTATTTGTTATTCTTAAATGCACAACGTTAGAGCGTTTGTGCAATGCATTGCCACAAAACATATGTTAGCTCTTTAATAAACATAGAATTGAGTTAGTTCTGGTGTGCAATGCAATGCAATGCAATACAAGAAGTGCATAGCCTACACGTTATTCTTCACTGCACAACGTAAGATCGTTTGTGCAATGCAATGCAATAACATTCATTATCTCTTTATTGAACGTTAACGTTAGAACGTTATCTCTTTAACAACGTTAGATCGTTTGTGCAATGCAATGCAAGAAATGCATAGCCTATGTTATTCTTCAATGCACAACGTTAGATTGTTTGTGCAATGCAATGCAATAACATTCGTTATCTCTTTAATGAACATGGGAATAAATTAGTTCTGGTGTGCAATGCAATGCAAGAAAGTGCATAGCCTATGTTTTTCTTCAATGCACAATGTTAGATCGTTTGTGCAATGCAATGCAACAACACGTATATTATTTCTTTAATGAACATAGGATTGAATTAGTTCAGGTGTGCAATGCAATGCAAGAAGTTCATTGCCTATTTGTTATTCTTCAATGCACAACGTTAGATCGTTTGTGCAATGCAATGCAACAACACATATGTTTTCTTTTTATGAACATGGGAATGAGTTAGTGTGCAATGCAATGCAAAGCAAGAGGTGCATAGCATATATGATATCCTTCAATGTACGTCGTTGTCTGTTGTCACAAAGGAATGAGTTATTTCTGGCATGCATTGAAATGCAAAATGCAATTCAACACGTTTATCTCTTCTTTGCACACGAGGTTATTCTATGCATTGTAATGCGATAGCTAATGCAATAATTTCCCTTCAATGAACAAATAAATAAGTTTGCTGAGTATGCAGTGCAGTGCGAAAGCACATATGTTGTATGTTTCATTGCATAGATGAAATAGCTGTACATTTTGTCTATTCGAATGCATTACTTGTACATTCAGTCAACTGATTTTAACTTTCTATACATACTCGTCGACACCTGAAAGTGTCCTCAAAATTTTTCAAACTATATAAAGTTATAGACTTCTTCTGATGATAAATCAGCTATACAGAGGGCCCCTTTTGACCTACTGAAAATATTTCTGGCCAAAGAGTTCTTGAACATTATCTTGCTATACATATAGACTGACTTCTCGTAATGTTAAATCAGACAGACGGTAGTCCATTTTTGACCGATTGAAAAAAAAGATGACCAAAGAGTTCTCAAAAGGACTTTGACTATCATAAACATATAGACTCCTTCTGATGTTAAATAAGCCATACAGAAGTCCATATTTGACCTTCTGGACATATTTCTGGAATGAGACCTTGAACTTTAACCTTACTATACATATTTCTATTACTATACAGACTTCTCGTGATGTTTTATCAGCCAGACTGTAGTCCGATCTTGGACTTTCTGTACATACTCATAGACTCCTTCTAATGCTACATAAGCCATATAGATATCCATATCTGACCTTTTGAACTTATTTCTGGTCAAGGGCTCCTCAAAAGTTTTTAAACTATATAAAGTTATTGACTCTTTCTGATGATAAATCAGCTATACAGAGGTCCCCTTTTGACCTACTGAACATATTTCTGGCCAAAGAGTTCATGAACATTATCTTGCTATACTACAGATGTTGACTTCTTGTGATGTTATATTTTCAGCCAGTAGTCAATTTTTCACCCAGTGAACATATTTCTGGCCAGAGTCTGTGAACATTAACTCACTATACATATAGACTGGCTTCTCATAATGTTAAATCAGGCAGACAGTAGTCCATATTTGACCGATTGAAAAAAAATTTGACCAAAGAATTCTCAATAGGATTTTTTCTATCATAAACGTATAGACTCCTTCTGATTTTAAATCAGCCATATAGAAGTCCATATTTGACCTACCGAAAATATTACTGGCCAAAGAGTCCTTATAGACTAACACTATACATTCAGATTGATATCTTCAGATGTTATATCATCCAAGTCAAGGACTTTTTTTCTGGTCAAAGAGTTTAAACTTGACCTTTCTATATATACTTGTTGACTCTTTCTAATGTCATGTCAGCCATACAGAAGTCCATTATTGACCCAAGGACCATATTTCTGGCCAAAGAATCCTCAAAATGTTTTTACTATTATAAACTTATCGACTCCTTCTGATATCAAATCAGCCTTACAGAAGTCCATATTTCATCCAAGGAATATATTTATGGCCAAAGAGTTTCCGATCTTGGACTTTCTATACATACTCATAAACTCCTTCTAATGCTACATAAGCCAAATAGATATCCATATCTGACCTTTTGAACTTATTTCTGGTCAAAGGGTCCTCAAAAGTTTTTAAACTATATAAAGTTATACACTCCCTCTGATGATAAATCAGCTATTCAGAGGTCCCCTTTTGACATACTGAACATATTTCTGGCCAAAGAGTCCTAAAAGATTAACAGTATACATTCATATTGATATCTTCGGATGTAATATCATCCTGACAAAAGTCCATATTTGACATACAGAATTTTTTTAGTGACAAGGAGTACTCGAAACTTGACCTTTCCATATATACTCGTTGACTCTTTCTGATGTTACGTCTGCCATACAGAAGTCCACATTTGACCCAAGGAACATATTTCTGGCCAAAGAGTCCTCGATCTTGGGCTTTCTATACATACTCATAGACTCCTTCTGATGCTTCATAAGCCATATAGATGTCCATATCTGACCTTTTGAACTTATTTCTGGTCAAAGTGTCCTCAAAATTTTTCAAACTATATAAAATTATAGAGTGCTTCTGATGATAAATCAGCTATACAGAGGTCCCCTTTTGACATACTGAATATATTTATGGCCAAAGAGTCCTCGATCTTGGACTTTCTATACATACTCAGAGACTCCTTCTAATGCTACATAAGCCATATAGATATCCATATCTGACCTTTTGAACTTATTTCTGATTAAAGGGTCCTGAAAAGTTTTTAAACTATATAAAGTTATTGACTCTTTCTGATGATAAATCAGCTATTCAGAGGTCCCCTTTTGACCTACTGAACATATTTCTGGCCAAAGAGTCCTAAAAGATTAACACTATAGATTCAGACTGATATCTTCAGATGTTATATCATCCTGACAAAAGTCCATATTTGACATATTGATTTTTTTTCTAACCAAGGAGTACTCAAAATTTGACCTTTCCATATATACTCGTTGACTCTTTCTGATGTTACGTCTGCCATACAGAAGTCCATATTTGACCCAAGGAACATATTTCTGGCCAAAGAGTCCTCGATCTTGGGCTTTCTATACATACTCATTGACTCCTTCTGATGCTTCATAAGCCATATAGATATCCATATCTGACCTTTTGAACTTATTTCTTGTCAAAGTGTCCTCAAAAGTTTTTAAACTAAATAAAGTTATAGACTCTGCATGATTCAGATGTCCCCTTTTGACCTACTGAACATATTTCTGGCCAACGAGTCCTAACAGATTAACACGATACATTCAGATTGATATCTTCGGATGTTATATCATCCTGACAAAAGTCCATATTTGACATACGGAATTGGCCAAGGAGTACTCGAAACGTGACCTTTCCAAATATACTCGTTGACTCTTTCTGATGTTACGGCTGCCATACAGAAGTCCATTTTTGACCCAAGGAACATGTTTCTGACCAAAAAGTCCTCGATCTTGGGCTTTCTATACATACTCATAGACTCCTTCTGATGCTTCATAAGCCATATAGATATCCATATCTGACCTTTTGAACTTATTTCTTGTCAAAGTGTCCTCAAAATTTTTCAAACTATATAAAATTATAGAGTGCTTCTGATGATAAATCAGCTATACAGAGGTCCCCTTTTGACATACTGAATATATTTATGGCCAAAGAGTCCTCGATCTTGGACTTTCTATACATACTCATAGACTCCTTCTAATGCTACATAAGCCATATAGATATCCATATCTGACCTTTTGAACTTATTTCTGATTAAAGGGTCCTGAAAAGTTTTTAAACTATTGAAAAGTTATTGACTCTTTCTGATGATAAATCAGCTATTCAGAGGTCCCCTTTTGACCTACTGAACATATTTCTGGCCAAAGAGTCCTAAAAGATTAACACTATAGATTCAGACTGATATCTTCAGATGTTATATCATCCTGACAAAAGTCCATATTTGACATATTGATTTTTTTTCTAGCCAAGGAGTACTCAAAACTTGACCTTTCCATATATACTCGTTGACTCTTTCTGATGTTACGTCTGCCATACAGAAGTCCATTTTTGACCCAAGGAACATGTTTCTGGCCAAAAAGGCTGATCTTGGGCTTTCTATACATACTCATAGACTCCTTCTGATGCTTCATAAGCCATTTAGATGTCCATATCTGACCTTTTGAACTTATTTCTGATTAAAGGGTCCTCAAAAGTTTTCAAACTATATAAAGTTATAGACTCTTTCTGATGATAAATCAGCTATTCAGAGGTCCCCTTTTGACCTACTGAACATATTTCTGGCCAAAGAGTCCTAAAAGATTAACACTATACATTCAGATCGATATCTTCAGATGGTTTATCATCCTGACAAACTCCATATTTGACCTTCTGGACATATTTCTGGCCAAAGAGTTCATGAACATTATCTTGCTATACTACAGATGTTGACTTCTTGTGATGTTGTATTTTCAGCCAGTAGTCAATTTTTCACCCAGTGAACATATTTCTGGCCAGAGTCTGTGAACATTAACTCACTATACATATAGACTGGCTTCTCATAATGTTAAATCAGGCAGACAGTAGTCCATATTTGACCGATTGAAAAAAAATTTGACCAAAGAATTCTCAATAGGATTTTGTCTATAAACGTATAGACTCCTTCTGATATTAACTCAGCCATACAGAAGTCCATATTTGACCTACCGAAAACATTACTGGCCAAAGAGTCCTTAAAGATTAACACTATACTTTCAGATTGATATCTTCAGATGTTATATCATCCAAGTCCAGGACTTTTTTTTCTGGTAAAAGAGTTTAAACTTGACCTTTCTATATATACTTGTTGACTCTTTTCTAATGTCACGTCAGCCATACAGAAGTCCATTATTGACCCAAGGAACATATTTATGGCCAAAGAGTTCTCAATCATGAACTTTCTATGCATATGCATAGACTCTTTCTGATTCTTCATAGGCTTTATAGATGTCCATATCTGGCGAATTGAAAATATTTTTGGCAAAAAGGTCCTCACAAATTAACTTATTAAATACTCATAGATTTCTTCTGATGATTCATCACTTTAACAGGTGTCCATATGTGACCCTCTGAATATATGTTTTGGCCAAAGAATCATTGAACATTAACTCTCTATACATATTGACTTTTTTGGTCTGATTTATCATCAGAAGGAGTCTATAAATTTACATAGTTTAAAAACTTTTGAGGAACCTTTGACCAGAAATAATAATAGGTCATATACTGAATATATTTATTGCCAAAGAGTCCTCAATCTTGGACTTTCTATACATACTCATAGACTCCTTCTAATGCTACATAAGCCATATAGATATCCATATCTGACCTTTTGAACTTATTTCTGATCAAAGGGTCCTCAAAAGTTTTTAAACTATATACAGTTATTGACTCTTTCTGATGATAAATCAGCTATTCAGAGGTCCCCTTTTGACCTAATGAACATATTTCTGGCCAAAGAGTTCTTGATTATCTTGCTATACTACAGATTGACTTCTTGTGATGTTATATTTTCAGCCAGTAGTAAATTTTTCACCCACTGAACATATTTCTGACCAGAGTCCATGAACATTAACACACTATACATATAGACTGACTTCTCGTAATGTTAAATCAGGCAGACAGTAGTCCATATTTGACCGATTGAAAAAAAATGTAACCAAAGAGTTCTAAAAAATGTTTTTGTCTTTCATAAACATATATACTCCTTCTGATGTTAAATCAGCCATTCACAAGTCCATATTTGACCTTCTGAACATATTTCAGGCCAGAGACCTTGAACTTTAACCTTACTATACAATTTTCTCATACTATACAGACTTCTCGTGAAGTTATATCAGCCAGACTGTAGTAAATATTTGACCAATTGAACATATTTTTGGCCAAAGAATCCTCAAAATGTTTTTTACTATTATAAACTTATCGACGCCTTCTGATGTTACGTCAGCCATACAGAAGTCCATATTTGACCCAAGGAACATGTTTCTGGCCAAAGAGTCCTCGATCTTGGGCTTTCTATACATACTCATAGACTCCTTCTAATGCTACATAAGCCACATAGATATCCATATCTGACCTTTTGAACTTATTTCTGGTCAAAGTGTCCTCAAAATTTTTCAAACTATATAAAATTATAGAGTGCTTCTGATGATAAATCAGCTATACAAAGGTCCCCTTTTGACATACTGAATATATTTATGGCCAAAGAGTCCTCGATCTTGGACTTTCTATACATAGACTCCTTCTAATGCTGCATAAGCCATATAGATTTCCATATCTGACCTTTTGAACTTATTTCTGATCAAAGGGTCCTCAAAAGTTTTCAAAGTATATAAAGTTATTGACTCTTTCTGATGTCACGTCAGCCATACAGAAGTCCATTATTGACCCAAGGAACATATTTATGGCCAAAGAGTTCTCAATCATGAATTTTCATACATACGCATAGACTCTTTCTGATTCTTCATAGGCTTTATAGATGAAAATATTGAAAGATTGAAAATATTTTTGGCATAAAGGTCCTCACAAGTTAACATTAAATACTCATAGACTTCTTCTGATGATTCATCACTTTAACAGGTGTCCATATGTGACCCTCTGAATATATGTTTTGGCCAAAGAATCATTGAACATTAACTCTCTATACATATTGACTCAAGAGTCAAAATTTGACCTTTTTTGGTCTGATTTATCATCAGAAGGAGTCTATACATTTACATAGTTTAAAAACTTTTGAGGAACCTTTGACCAGAAATAAGTTCAAAAGGTCAGATATGGACATCTATATGGCTTATGAAGCATCAGAAGGAGTCTATGAGTATGTATAGAAAGCCCAAAATCGAGGACACTTTGGCCAGAAATATGTTCCTTGGGTCAAATATGGACTTCTGTATAGCTGACGTAACATCAGAAAGAGTCAACGAGTATATATGGAAAGGTCAAGTTTCGAGTACTCCTTGGCCAGAAAAAAATTCAGTATGTCATATATGGACTTTTGTCAGGATGATAAAACATCCGAAGATATCAATCTGAATGTATAGTGTTAAACTTTTAGGACTCTTTGGCCAGAAATATGTTCAGTAGGTCAAAAGGGGACCTCTGAATAGCTGATTTATCATCAAAAGGAGTCCATAACTTTATATAGTTTAAAAACTTTTGAGGACCCTTTGATCAGAAATAAGTTCAAAAGGTCATTTATTAATTTCTATATGGCTTATGTAGCATTAGAAGGAGTCTATGAGTATGTATAGAAAGTCCAAGATTGAGGACTCTTTGGCCATAAATGTATTCAGTATGTCAAAAGGCGACCTCTGTATAGCTGATTTATCATCAGAAGCACTCTATAATTTTATATAGTTAGATAAATTTTGAGGACACTTTGACCAGAAATAAGTTCAAAAGGTCAGATATGGACATCTATATGGCTTATGAAGCATCAGAAGGAGTCTATGAGTATGTATGGAAAGCCCAAAATCGAGGACTCTTTGACCAGAAATATGTTCCTTGGTTCAAATATGGACTTCTGTATAGCTGACGTAACATCAGAAACAGTCAACGAGTATATATGGAAAGGTCAAGTTTCGAGTACTCCTTGGCCAGAAAAAAATTCAGTATGTCAAATATGGACTTTTGTCAGGATGATAAAACATCCGAAGATATCAATCTGAATGTATAGTGTTAAACTTTTAGGACTTTTTGGCCAGAAATATGTTCAGTAGGTCAAAATGGGACCTCTGAATAGCTGATTTATCATCAGACAGAGTCAATAATTTTATATAGTTTAAAAACTTTTGAGGACCCTTTGATCAGAAATAAGTTCAAAAGGTCAGATATGGATATCTATTTGGCTTATATAGCATTAGAAAGAGTCTATGAGTATGTATAGAAAGTCCAAGATCGAGGACTCTTTGGCCATAAATATAGTCAGTATGTCAAGAGGGGACCTCTGTATAGCTGATTTATCATCAGAAGCGGTCTATAATTTTATATCGTTTGAAACATTTTGAGGACACTTTGACCAGAAACAAGTTCAAAAGGTCAGATATGGACATCTATATGGCTTATGATGCATCAGAAGGAGTCTATGAGTATCTATAGAAAGCCCAAGATCGAGGACTCTTTGGCCAGAAACATGTTCCTTGGGTCAAATATGGACTTCTGTATGGCTGACGTAACATCAGAAACAGTCAACGAGTATATGTGGAAAGGTCAAGTTTCGAGTACTCCTTGGCCAGAAAAAAATTCAGTATGTCAAATATGGACTTTTGTCAGGATGATAAAACATCCGAAGATATCAATCTGAATGTATAGTGTTAAACTTTTAGGACTCTTTGGCCAGAAATATGTTCAGTAGGTCAAAAGGGGACCTCTGAATAGCTGATTTATCATCAAAAGGAGTCCATAACTTTATATAGTTTAAAAACTTTTGAGGACCCTTTGATCAGAAATAAGTTCAAAAGGTCATTTATTAATTTCTATATGGCTTATGTAGCATTAGAAGGAGTCTATGAGTATGTATAGAAAGTCCAAGATTGAGGACTCTTTGGCCATAAATGTATTCAGTATGTCAAAAGGCGACCTCTGTATAGCTGATTTATCATCAGAAGCACTCTATAATTTTATATAGTTAGATAAATTTTGAGGACACTTTGACCAGAAATAAGTTCAAAAGGTCAGATATGGACATCTATATGGCTTATGAAGCATCAGAAGGAGTCTATGAGTATGTATAGAAAGCCCAAAATCGAGGAGTCTTTGACCAGAAATATGTTCCTTGGTTCAAATATGGACTTCTGTATAGCTGACGTAACATCAGAAAGAGTCAACGAGTATGGAAAGGTCAAGTTTCGAGTACTCCTTGGCCAGAAAAAAATTCAGTATGTCAAATATGGACTTTTGTCAGGATGATAAAACATCCGAAGATATCAATCTGAATGTATAGTGTTAAACTTTTAGGACTTTTTGGCCAGAAATATGTTCAGTAGGTCAAAATGGGACCTCTGAATAGCTGATTTATCATCAGACAGAGTCAATAATTTTATATAGTTTAAAAACTTTTGAGGACCCTTTGATCAGAAATAAGTTCAAAAGGTCAGATATGGATATCTATTTGGCTTATATAGCATTAGAAAGAGTCTATGAGTATGTATAGAAAGTCCAAGATCGAGGACTCTTTGGCCATAAATATAGTCAGTATGTCAAGAGGGGACCTCTGTATAGCTGATTTATCATCAGAAGCGGTCTATAATTTTATATCGTTTGAAACATTTTGAGGACACTTTGACCAGAAACAAGTTCAAAAGGTCAGATATGGACATCTATATGGCTTATGATGCATCAGAAGGAGTCTATGAGTATCTATAGAAAGCCCAAGATCGAGGACTCTTTGGCCAGAAACATGTTCCTTGGGTCAAATATGGACTTCTGTATGGCTGACGTAACATCAGAAACAGTCAACGAGTATATGTGGAAAGGTCAAGTTTCGAGTACTCCTTGGCCAGAAAAAAATTCAGTATGTCAAATATGAACTTTTGTCAGGATGATAAAACATCTGAAGATATCAATCTGAATGTATAGTGTTAAACTTTTAGGACTCTTTGGCCAGAAATATGTTCAGTAGGTCAAAATGGGACCTCTGAATAGCTGATTTGTCATCAGAAAGAGTCAATAACTTTATATAGTTTAAAAACTTTTGAGGACCCTTTGATCAGAAATAAGTTCAAAAGGTCAGATATGGATATCTATATGGCTTATGTAGCATTAGAAGGAGTCTACGAGTATGTATAGAAAGTCCAAGATTGAGGACTCTTTGGCCATAAATGTATTCAGTATGTCAAAAGGCGACCAGAAGCACTCTATAATTTTATATAGTTTGAAAAATTTTTAGGACACTTTGACCAGAAATAAGTTCAAAAGGTCAGATATGGACATTTATATGGCTTATGAAGCATCAGAAGGAGTCTATGAGTATGTATAGAAAGCCCAAAATCGAGGACTCTTTGACCAGAAATATGTTCCTTGGGTCAAATATGGACTTCTGTATAGCTGACGTAACATCAGAAAGAGTCAACGAGTATATATGGAAAGGTCAAGTTTCGAGTACTCCTTGGCCAGAAAAAAATTCAGTATGTCAAATATGGACTTTTGTCAGGATGATAAAACATCCGAAGATATCAATCTGAATGTATAGTGTTAAACTTTTAGGGCTCTTTGGCCAGAAATATGTTCAGTAGGTCAAAATGGGACCTCTGAATAGCTGATTTATCATCAGACAGAGTCAATAATTTTATATAGTTTAAAAACTTTTGAGGACCCTTTGATCAGAAATAAGTTCAAAAGGTCAGATATGGATATCTATATGGCTTATGTAGCATTAGAAGGAGTCTATATGTATAGAAAGTCCAAGATCGAGGACTCTTTGGCCATAAATGTATTCAGTATGTCAAAAGGGGACCTCTGTATAGCTGATTTATCATCAGAAGCAGTCTATAATTTTATATGGGTTGAAAAATTTTGAGGACACTTTGACCCGAAATAAGTTGAAAAGGTCAGATATGGACATCTATATGGCTTATGAGGCATCAGAAGGAGTCTATGAGTATGTACAGAAAGCCCAAGATCGAGGACTCTTTGGCCAGAAACATGTTCCTTGGGTCAAATATGGACTTCTGTATGGCTGACGTAACATCAGAAACAGTCAACGAGTATATATGGAAAGGTCAAGTTTCGAGTACTCCTTGGCCAGAAAAAAATTCAGTATGTCAAATATGGACTTTTGTCAGGATGATAAAACATCCGAAGATATCAATCTGAATGTATAGTGTTAAACTTTTAGGACTTTTTGGCCAGAAATATGTTCAGTAGGTCAAAATGGGACCTCTGAATAGCTGATTTATCATCAGACAGAGTCAATAATTTTATATAGTTTAAAAACTTTTGAGGACCCTTTGATCAGAAATAAGTTCAAAAGGTCAGATATGGATATCTATTTGGCTTATATAGCATTAGAAAGAGTCTATGAGTATGTATAGAAAGTCCAAGATCGAGGACTCTTTGGCCATAAATATAGTCAGTATGTCAAGAGGGGACCTCTGTATAGCTGATTTATCATCAGAAGCGGTCTATAATTTTATATCGTTTGAAACATTTTGAGGACACTTTGACCAGAAACAAGTTCAAAAGGTCAGATATGGACATCTATATGGCTTATGATGCATCAGAAGGAGTCTATGAGTATCTATAGAAAGCCCAAGATCGAGGACTCTTTGGCCAGAAACATGTTCCTTGGGTCAAATATGGACTTCTGTATGGCTGACGTAACATCAGAAACAGTCAACGAGTATATGTGGAAAGGTCAAGTTTCGAGTACTCCTTGGCCAGAAAAAAATTCAGTATGTCAAATATGGACTTTTGTCAGGATGATAAAACATCCGAAGATATCAATCTGAATGTATAGTGTTAAACTTTTAGGACTCTTTGGCCAGAAATATGTTCAGTAGGTCAAAAGGGGACCTCTGAATAGCTGATTTATCATCAAAAGGAGTCCATAACTTTATATAGTTTAAAAACTTTTGAGGACCCTTTGATCAGAAATAAGTTCAAAAGGTCATTTATTAATTTCTATATGGCTTATGTAGCATTAGAAGGAGTCTATGAGTATGTATAGAAAGTCCAAGATTGAGGACTCTTTGGCCATAAATGTATTCAGTATGTCAAAAGGCGACCTCTGTATAGCTGATTTATCATCAGAAGCACTCTATAATTTTATATAGTTAGATAAATTTTGAGGACACTTTGACCAGAAATAAGTTCAAAAGGTCAGATATGGACATCTATATGGCTTATGAAGCATCAGAAGGAGTCTATGAGTATGTATAGAAAGCCCAAAATCGAGGACTCTTTGACCAGAAATATGTTCCTTGGTTCAAATATGGACTTCTGTATAGCTGACGTAACATCAGAAAGAGTCAACGAGTATGGAAAGGTCAAGTTTCGAGTACTCCTTGGCCAGAAAAAAATTCAGTATGTCAAATATGGACTTTTGTCAGGATGATAAAACATCCGAAGATATCAATCTGAATGTATAGTGTTAAACTTTTAGGACTTTTTGGCCAGAAATATGTTCAGTAGGTCAAAATGGGACCTCTGAATAGCTGATTTATCATCAGACAGAGTCAATAATTTTATATAGTTTAAAAACTTTTGAGGACCCTTTGATCAGAAATAAGTTCAAAAGGTCAGATATGGATATCTATTTGGCTTATATAGCATTAGAAAGAGTCTATGAGTATGTATAGAAAGTCCAAGATCGAGGACTCTTTGGCCATAAATATAGTCAGTATGTCAAGAGGGGACCTCTGTATAGCTGATTTATCATCAGAAGCGGTCTATAATTTTATATAGTTTGAAACATTTTGAGGACACTTTGACCAGAAACAAGTTCAAAAGGTCAGATATGGACATCTATATGGCTTATGATGCATCAGAAGAAGTCTATGAGTATGTATAGAAAGCCCAAGATCGAGGACTCTTTGGCCAGAAACATGTTCCTTGGGTCAAATATGGACTTCTGTATGGCTGACGTAACATCAGAAACAGTCAACGAGTATATGTGGAAAGGTCAAGTTTCGAGTACTCCTTGGCCAGAAAAAAATTCAGTATGTCAAATATGAACTTTTGTCAGGATGATAAAACATCTGAAGATATCAATCTGAATGTATAGTGTTAAACTTTTAGGACTCTTTGGCCAGAAATATGTTCAGTAGGTCAAAATGGGACCTCTGAATAGCTGATTTGTCATCAGAAAGAGTCAATAACTTTATATAGTTTAAAAACTTTTGAGGACCCTTTGATCAGAAATAAGTTCAAAAGGTCAGATATGGATATCTATATGGCTTATGTAGCATTAGAAGGAGTCTACGAGTATGTATAGAAAGTCCAAGATTGAGGACTCTTTGGCCATAAATGTATTCAGTATGTCAAAAGGCGACCAGAAGCACTCTATAATTTTATATAGTTAGAAAATTTTTTAGGACACTTTGACCAGAAATAAGTTCAAAAGTTCAGATATGGACATTTATATGGCTTATGAAGCATCAGAAGGAGTCTATGAGTATGTATAGAAAGCCCAAAATCGAGGACTCTTTGACCAGAAATATGTTCCTTGGGTCAAATATGGACTTCTGTATAGCTGACGTAACATCAGAAAGAGTCAACGAGTATATATGGAAAGGTCAAGTTTCGAGTACTCCTTGGCCAGAAAAAAATTCAGTATGTCAAATATGGACTTTTGTCAGGATGATAAAACATCCGAAGATATCAATCTGAATGTATAGTGTTAAACTTTTAGGGCTCTTTGGCCAGAAATATGTTCAGTAGGTCAAAATGGGACCTCTGAATAGCTGATTTATCATCAGACAGAGTCAATAATTTTATATAGTTTAAAAACTTTTGAGGACCCTTTGATCAGAAATAAGTTCAAAAGGTCAGATATGGATATCTATATGGCTTATGTAGCATTAGAAGGAGTCTATATGTATAGAAAGTCCAAGATCGAGGACTCTTTGGCCATAAATGTATTCAGTATGTCAAAAGGGGACCTCTGTATAGCTGATTTATCATCAGAAGCAGTCTATAATTTTATATGGGTTGAAAAATTTTGAGGACACTTTGACCCGAAATAAGTTGAAAAGGTCAGATATGGACATCTATATGGCTTATGAGGCATCAGAAGGAGTCTATGAGTATGTACAGAAAGCCCAAGATCGAGGACTCTTTGGCCAGAAACATGTTCCTTGGGTCAAATATGGACTTCTGTATGGCTGACGTAACATCAGAAACAGTCAACGAGTATATATGGAAAGGTCAAGTTTCGAGTACTCCTTGGCCAGAAAAAAATTCAGTATGTCAAATATGGACTTTTGTCAGGATGATAAAACATCCGAAGATATCAATCTGAATGTATAGTGTTAAACTTTTAGGACTTTTTGGCCAGAAATATGTTCAGTAGGTCAAAATGGGACCTCTGAATAGCTGATTTATCATCAGACAGAGTCAATAATTTTATATAGTTTAAAAACTTTTGAGGACCCTTTGATCAGAAATAAGTTCAAAAGGTCAGATATGGATATCTATTTGGCTTATATAGCATTAGAAAGAGTCTATGAGTATGTATAGAAAGTCCAAGATCGAGGACTCTTTGGCCATAAATATAGTCAGTATGTCAAGAGGGGACCTCTGTATAGCTGATTTATCATCAGAAGCGGTCTATAATTTTATATCGTTTGAAACATTTTGAGGACACTTTGACCAGAAACAAGTTCAAAAGGTCAGATATGGACATCTATATGGCTTATGATGCATCAGAAGGAGTCTATGAGTATCTATAGAAAGCCCAAGATCGAGGACTCTTTGGCCAGAAACATGTTCCTTGGGTCAAATATGGACTTCTGTATGGCTGACGTAACATCAGAAACAGTCAACGAGTATATGTGGAAAGGTCAAGTTTCGAGTACTCCTTGGCCAGAAAAAAATTCAGTATGTCAAATATGGACTTTTGTCAGGATGATAAAACATCCGAAGATATCAATCTGAATGTATAGTGTTAAACTTTTAGGACTCTTTGGCCAGAAATATGTTCAGTAGGTCAAAAGGGGACCTCTGAATAGCTGATTTATCATCAAAAGGAGTCCATAACTTTATATAGTTTAAAAACTTTTGAGGACCCTTTGATCAGAAATAAGTTCAAAAGGTCATTTATTAATTTCTATATGGCTTATGTAGCATTAGAAGGAGTCTATGAGTATGTATAGAAAGTCCAAGATTGAGGACTCTTTGGCCATAAATGTATTCAGTATGTCAAAAGGCGACCTCTGTATAGCTGATTTATCATCAGAAGCACTCTATAATTTTATATAGTTAGATAAATTTTGAGGACACTTTGACCAGAAATAAGTTCAAAAGGTCAGATATGGACATCTATATGGCTTATGAAGCATCAGAAGGAGTCTATGAGTATGTATAGAAAGCCCAAAATCGAGGACTCTTTGACCAGAAATATGTTCCTTGGTTCAAATATGGACTTCTGTATAGCTGACGTAACATCAGAAAGAGTCAACGAGTATGGAAAGGTCAAGTTTCGAGTACTCCTTGGCCAGAAAAAAATTCAGTATGTCAAATATGGACTTTTGTCAGGATGATAAAACATCCGAAGATATCAATCTGAATGTATAGTGTTAAACTTTTAGGACTTTTTGGCCAGAAATATGTTCAGTAGGTCAAAATGGGACCTCTGAATAGCTGATTTATCATCAGACAGAGTCAATAATTTTATATAGTTTAAAAACTTTTGAGGACCCTTTGATCAGAAATAAGTTCAAAAGGTCAGATATGGATATCTATTTGGCTTATATAGCATTAGAAAGAGTCTATGAGTATGTATAGAAAGTCCAAGATCGAGGACTCTTTGGCCATAAATATAGTCAGTATGTCAAGAGGGGACCTCTGTATAGCTGATTTATCATCAGAAGCGGTCTATAATTTTATATCGTTTGAAACATTTTGAGGACACTTTGACCAGAAACAAGTTCAAAAGGTCAGATATGGACATCTATATGGCTTATGATGCATCAGAAGGAGTCTATGAGTATCTATAGAAAGCCCAAGATCGAGGACTCTTTGGCCAGAAACATGTTCCTTGGGTCAAATATGGACTTCTGTATGGCTGACGTAACATCAGAAACAGTCAACGAGTATATGTGGAAAGGTCAAGTTTCGAGTACTCCTTGGCCAGAAAAAAATTCAGTATGTCAAATATGGACTTTTGTCAGGATGATAAAACATCCGAAGATATCAATCTGAATGTATAGTGTTAAACTTTTAGGACTCTTTGGCCAGAAATATGTTCAGTAGGTCAAAAGGGGACCTCTGAATAGCTGATTTATCATCAAAAGGAGTCCATAACTTTATATAGTTTAAAAACTTTTGAGGACCCTTTGATCAGAAATAAGTTCAAAAGGTCATTTATTAATTTCTATATGGCTTATGTAGCATTAGAAGGAGTCTATGAGTATGTATAGAAAGTCCAAGATTGAGGACTCTTTGGCCATAAATGTATTCAGTATGTCAAAAGGCGACCTCTGTATAGCTGATTTATCATCAGAAGCACTCTATAATTTTATATAGTTAGATAAATTTTGAGGACACTTTGACCAGAAATAAGTTCAAAAGGTCAGATATGGACATCTATATGGCTTATGAAGCATCAGAAGGAGTCTATGAGTATGTATAGAAAGCCCAAAATCGAGGAGTCTTTGACCAGAAATATGTTCCTTGGTTCAAATATGGACTTCTGTATAGCTGACGTAACATCAGAAAGAGTCAACGAGTATGGAAAGGTCAAGTTTCGAGTACTCCTTGGCCAGAAAAAAATTCAGTATGTCAAATATGGACTTTTGTCAGGATGATAAAACATCCGAAGATATCAATCTGAATGTATAGTGTTAAACTTTTAGGACTTTTTGGCCAGAAATATGTTCAGTAGGTCAAAATGGGACCTCTGAATAGCTGATTTATCATCAGACAGAGTCAATAATTTTATATAGTTTAAAAACTTTTGAGGACCCTTTGATCAGAAATAAGTTCAAAAGGTCAGATATGGATATCTATTTGGCTTATATAGCATTAGAAAGAGTCTATGAGTATGTATAGAAAGTCCAAGATCGAGGACTCTTTGGCCATAAATATAGTCAGTATGTCAAGAGGGGACCTCTGTATAGCTGATTTATCATCAGAAGCGGTCTATAATTTTATATAGTTTGAAACATTTTGAGGACACTTTGACCAGAAACAAGTTCAAAAGGTCAGATATGGACATCTATATGGCTTATGATGCATCAGAAGGAGTCTATGAGTATGTATAGAAAGCCCAAGATCGAGGACTCTTTGGCCAGAAACATGTTCCTTGGGTCAAATATGGACTTCTGTATGGCTGACGTAACATCAGAAACAGTCAACGAGTATATGTGGAAAGGTCAAGTTTCGAGTACTCCTTGGCCAGAAAAAAATTCAGTATGTCAAATATGAACTTTTGTCAGGATGATAAAACATCTGAAGATATCAATCTGAATGTATAGTGTTAAACTTTTAGGACTCTTTGGCCAGAAATATGTTCAGTAGGTCAAAATGGGACCTCTGAATAGCTGATTTGTCATCAGAAAGAGTCAATAACTTTATATAGTTTAAAAACTTTTGAGGACCCTTTGATCAGAAATAAGTTCAAAAGGTCAGATATGGATATCTATATGGCTTATGTAGCATTAGAAGGAGTCTACGAGTATGTATAGAAAGTCCAAGATTGAGGACTCTTTGGCCATAAATGTATTCAGTATGTCAAAAGGCGACCAGAAGCACTCTATAATTTTATATAGTTTGAAAATTTTTTAGGACACTTTGACCAGAAATAAGTTCAAAAGGTCAGATATGGACATTTATATGGCTTATGAAGCATCAGAAGGAGTCTATGAGTATGTATAGAAAGCCCAAAATCGAGGACTCTTTGACCAGAAATATGTTCCTTGGGTCAAATATGGACTTCTGTATAGCTGACGTAACATCAGAAAGAGTCAACGAGTATATATGGAAAGGTCAAGTTTCGAGTACTCCTTGGCCAGAAAAAAATTCAGTATGTCAAATATGGACTTTTGTCAGGATGATAAAACATCCGAAGATATCAATCTGAATGTATAGTGTTAAACTTTTAGGGCTCTTTGGCCAGAAATATGTTCAGTAGGTCAAAATGGGACCTCTGAATAGCTGATTTATCATCAGACAGAGTCAATAATTTTATATAGTTTAAAAACTTTTGAGGACCCTTTGATCAGAAATAAGTTCAAAAGGTCAGATATGGATATCTATATGGCTTATGTAGCATTAGAAGGAGTCTATATGTATAGAAAGTCCAAGATCGAGGACTCTTTGGCCATAAATGTATTCAGTATGTCAAAAGGGGACCTCTGTATAGCTGATTTATCATCAGAAGCAGTCTATAATTTTATATGGGTTGAAAAATTTTGAGGACACTTTGACCCGAAATAAGTTGAAAAGGTCAGATATGGACATCTATATGGCTTATGAGGCATCAGAAGGAGTCTATGAGTATGTACAGAAAGCCCAAGATCGAGGACTCTTTGGCCAGAAACATGTTCCTTGGGTCAAATATGGACTTCTGTATGGCTGACGTAACATCAGAAACAGTCAACGAGTATATATGGAAAGGTCAAGTTTCGAGTACTCCTTGGCCAGAAAAAAATTCAGTATGTCAAATATGGACTTTTGTCAGGATGATAAAACATCCGAAGATATCAATCTGAATGTATAGTGTTAAACTTTTAGGACTTTTTGGCCAGAAATATGTTCAGTAGGTCAAAATGGGACCTCTGAATAGCTGATTTATCATCAGACAGAGTCAATAATTTTATATAGTTTAAAAACTTTTGAGGACCCTTTGATCAGAAATAAGTTCAAAAGGTCAGATATGGATATCTATTTGGCTTATATAGCATTAGAAAGAGTCTATGAGTATGTATAGAAAGTCCAAGATCGAGGACTCTTTGGCCATAAATATAGTCAGTATGTCAAGAGGGGACCTCTGTATAGCTGATTTATCATCAGAAGCGGTCTATAATTTTATATCGTTTGAAACATTTTGAGGACACTTTGACCAGAAACAAGTTCAAAAGGTCAGATATGGACATCTATATGGCTTATGATGCATCAGAAGGAGTCTATGAGTATCTATAGAAAGCCCAAGATCGAGGACTCTTTGGCCAGAAACATGTTCCTTGGGTCAAATATGGACTTCTGTATGGCTGACGTAACATCAGAAACAGTCAACGAGTATATGTGGAAAGGTCAAGTTTCGAGTACTCCTTGGCCAGAAAAAAATTCAGTATGTCAAATATGGACTTTTGTCAGGATGATAAAACATCCGAAGATATCAATCTGAATGTATAGTGTTAAACTTTTAGGACTCTTTGGCCAGAAATATGTTCAGTAGGTCAAAAGGGGACCTCTGAATAGCTGATTTATCATCAAAAGGAGTCCATAACTTTATATAGTTTAAAAACTTTTGAGGACCCTTTGATCAGAAATAAGTTCAAAAGGTCATTTATTAATTTCTATATGGCTTATGTAGCATTAGAAGGAGTCTATGAGTATGTATAGAAAGTCCAAGATTGAGGACTCTTTGGCCATAAATGTATTCAGTATGTCAAAAGGCGACCTCTGTATAGCTGATTTATCATCAGAAGCACTCTATAATTTTATATAGTTAGATAAATTTTGAGGACACTTTGACCAGAAATAAGTTCAAAAGGTCAGATATGGACATCTATATGGCTTATGAAGCATCAGAAGGAGTCTATGAGTATGTATAGAAAGCCCAAAATCGAGGACTCTTTGACCAGAAATATGTTCCTTGGTTCAAATATGGACTTCTGTATAGCTGACGTAACATCAGAAAGAGTCAACGAGTATGGAAAGGTCAAGTTTCGAGTACTCCTTGGCCAGAAAAAAATTCAGTATGTCAAATATGGACTTTTGTCAGGATGATAAAACATCCGAAGATATCAATCTGAATGTATAGTGTTAAACTTTTAGGACTTTTTGGCCAGAAATATGTTCAGTAGGTCAAAATGGGACCTCTGAATAGCTGATTTATCATCAGACAGAGTCAATAATTTTATATAGTTTAAAAACTTTTGAGGACCCTTTGATCAGAAATAAGTTCAAAAGGTCAGATATGGATATCTATTTGGCTTATATAGCATTAGAAAGAGTCTATGAGTATGTATAGAAAGTCCAAGATCGAGGACTCTTTGGCCATAAATATAGTCAGTATGTCAAGAGGGGACCTCTGTATAGCTGATTTATCATCAGAAGCGGTCTATAATTTTATATAGTTTGAAACATTTTGAGGACACTTTGACCAGAAACAAGTTCAAAAGGTCAGATATGGACATCTATATGGCTTATGATGCATCAGAAGAAGTCTATGAGTATGTATAGAAAGCCCAAGATCGAGGACTCTTTGGCCAGAAACATGTTCCTTGGGTCAAATATGGACTTCTGTATGGCTGACGTAACATCAGAAACAGTCAACGAGTATATGTGGAAAGGTCAAGTTTCGAGTACTCCTTGGCCAGAAAAAAATTCAGTATGTCAAATATGAACTTTTGTCAGGATGATAAAACATCTGAAGATATCAATCTGAATGTATAGTGTTAAACTTTTAGGACTCTTTGGCCAGAAATATGTTCAGTAGGTCAAAATGGGACCTCTGAATAGCTGATTTGTCATCAGAAAGAGTCAATAACTTTATATAGTTTAAAAACTTTTGAGGACCCTTTGATCAGAAATAAGTTCAAAAGGTCAGATATGGATATCTATATGGCTTATGTAGCATTAGAAGGAGTCTACGAGTATGTATAGAAAGTCCAAGATTGAGGACTCTTTGGCCATAAATGTATTCAGTATGTCAAAAGGCGACCAGAAGCACTCTATAATTTTATATAGTTAGAAAATTTTTTAGGACACTTTGACCAGAAATAAGTTCAAAAGGTCAGATATGGACATTTATATGGCTTATGAAGCATCAGAAGGAGTCTATGAGTATGTATAGAAAGCCCAAAATCGAGGACTCTTTGACCAGAAATATGTTCCTTGGGTCAAATATGGACTTCTGTATAGCTGACGTAACATCAGAAAGAGTCAACGAGTATATATGGAAAGGTCAAGTTTCGAGTACTCCTTGGCCAGAAAAAAATTCAGTATGTCAAATATGGACTTTTGTCAGGATGATAAAACATCCGAAGATATCAATCTGAATGTATAGTGTTAAACTTTTAGGGCTCTTTGGCCAGAAATATGTTCAGTAGGTCAAAATGGGACCTCTGAATAGCTGATTTATCATCAGACAGAGTCAATAATTTTATATAGTTTAAAAACTTTTGAGGACCCTTTGATCAGAAATAAGTTCAAAAGGTCAGATATGGATATCTATATGGCTTATGTAGCATTAGAAGGAGTCTATATGTATAGAAAGTCCAAGATCGAGGACTCTTTGGCCATAAATGTATTCAGTATGTCAAAAAGGGACCTCTGTATAGCTGATTTATCATCAGAAGCAGTCTATAATTTTATATGGGTTGAAAAATTTTGAGGACACTTTGACCCGAAATAAGTTGAAAAGGTCAGATATGGACATCTATATGGCTTATGAGGCATCAGAAGGAGTCTATGAGTATGTACAGAAAGCCCAAGATCGAGGACTCTTTGGCCAGAAACATGTTCCTTGGGTCAAATATGGACTTCTGTATGGCTGACGTAACATCAGAAACAGTCAACGAGTATATATGGAAAGGTCAAGTTTCGAGTACTCCTTGGCCAGAAAAAAATTCAGTATGTCAAATATGGACTTTTGTCAGGATGATAAAACATCCGAAGATATCAATCTGAATGTATAGTGTTAAACTTTTAGGACTTTTTGGCCAGAAATATGTTCAGTAGGTCAAAATGGGACCTCTGAATAGCTGATTTATCATCAGACAGAGTCAATAATTTTATATAGTTTAAAAACTTTTGAGGACCCTTTGATCAGAAATAAGTTCAAAAGGTCAGATATGGATATCTATTTGGCTTATATAGCATTAGAAAGAGTCTATGAGTATGTATAGAAAGTCCAAGATCGAGGACTCTTTGGCCATAAATATAGTCAGTATGTCAAGAGGGGACCTCTGTATAGCTGATTTATCATCAGAAGCGGTCTATAATTTTATATCGTTTGAAACATTTTGAGGACACTTTGACCAGAAACAAGTTCAAAAGGTCAGATATGGACATCTATATGGCTTATGATGCATCAGAAGGAGTCTATGAGTATCTATAGAAAGCCCAAGATCGAGGACTCTTTGGCCAGAAACATGTTCCTTGGGTCAAATATGGACTTCTGTATGGCTGACGTAACATCAGAAACAGTCAACGAGTATATGTGGAAAGGTCAAGTTTCGAGTACTCCTTGGCCAGAAAAAAATTCAGTATGTCAAATATGGACTTTTGTCAGGATGATAAAACATCCGAAGATATCAATCTGAATGTATAGTGTTAAACTTTTAGGACTCTTTGGCCAGAAATATGTTCAGTAGGTCAAAAGGGGACCTCTGAATAGCTGATTTATCATCAAAAGGAGTCCATAACTTTATATAGTTTAAAAACTTTTGAGGACCCTTTGATCAGAAATAAGTTCAAAAGGTCATTTATTAATTTCTATATGGCTTATGTAGCATTAGAAGGAGTCTATGAGTATGTATAGAAAGTCCAAGATTGAGGACTCTTTGGCCATAAATGTATTCAGTATGTCAAAAGGCGACCTCTGTATAGCTGATTTATCATCAGAAGCACTCTATAATTTTATATAGTTAGATAAATTTTGAGGACACTTTGACCAGAAATAAGTTCAAAAGGTCAGATATGGACATCTATATGGCTTATGAAGCATCAGAAGGAGTCTATGAGTATGTATAGAAAGCCCAAAATCGAGGACTCTTTGACCATAAATGTATTCAGTATGTCAAAAGGCGACCAGAAGCACTCTATAATTTTATATAGTTTGAAAAATTTTTAGGACACTTTGACCAGAAATAAGTTCAAAAGGTCAGATATGGACATTTATATGGCTTATGAAGCATCAGAAGGAGTCTATGAGTATGTATAGAAAGCCCAAAATCGAGGACTCTTTGACCAGAAATATGTTCCTTGGGTCAAATATGGACTTCTGTATAGCTGACGTAACATCAGAAAGAGTCAACGAGTATATATGGAAAGGTCAAGTTTCGAGTACTCCTTGGCCAGAAAAAAATTCAGTATGTCAAATATGGACTTTTGTCAGGATGATAAAACATCCGAAGATATCAATCTGAATGTATAGTGTTAAACTTTTAGGGCTCTTTGGCCAGAAATATGTTCAGTAGGTCAAAATGGGACCTCTGAATAGCTGATTTATCATCAGACAGAGTCAATAATTTTATATAGTTTAAAAACTTTTGAGGACCCTTTGATCAGAAATAAGTTCAAAAGGTCAGATATGGATATCTATATGGCTTATGTAGCATTAGAAGGAGTCTATATGTATAGAAAGTCCAAGATCGAGGACTCTTTGGCCATAAATGTATTCAGTATGTCAAAAGGGGACCTCTGTATAGCTGATTTATCATCAGAAGCAGTCTATAATTTTATATGGGTTGAAAAATTTTGAGGACACTTTGACCCGAAATAAGTTGAAAAGGTCAGATATGGACATCTATATGGCTTATGAGGCATCAGAAGGAGTCTATGAGTATGTAAAGAAAGCCCAAGATCGAGGACTCTTTGGCCAGAAACATGTTCCTTGGGTCAAATATGGACTTCTGTATGGCTGACGTAACATCAGAAACAGTCAACGAGTATATATGGAAAGGTCAAGTTTCGAGTACTCCTTGGCCAGAAAAAAATTCAGTATGTCAAATATGGACTTTTGTCAGGATGATAAAACATCCGAAGATATCAATCTGAATGTATAGTGTTAAACTTTTAGGACTTTTTGGCCAGAAATATGTTCAGTAGGTCAAAATGGGACCTCTGAATAGCTGATTTATCATCAGACAGAGTCAATAATTTTATATAGTTTAAAAACTTTTGAGGACCCTTTGATCAGAAATAAGTTCAAAAGGTCAGATATGGATATCTATTTGGCTTATATAGCATTAGAAAGAGTCTATGAGTATGTATAGAAAGTCCAAGATCGAGGACTCTTTGGCCATAAATATAGTCAGTATGTCAAGAGGGGACCTCTGTATAGCTGATTTATCATCAGAAGCGGTCTATAATTTTATATCGTTTGAAACATTTTGAGGACACTTTGACCAGAAACAAGTTCAAAAGGTCAGATATGGACATCTATATGGCTTATGATGCATCAGAAGGAGTCTATGAGTATCTATAGAAAGCCCAAGATCGAGGACTCTTTGGCCAGAAACATGTTCCTTGGGTCAAATATGGACTTCTGTATGGCTGACGTAACATCAGAAACAGTCAACGAGTATATGTGGAAAGGTCAAGTTTCGAGTACTCCTTGGCCAGAAAAAAATTCAGTATGTCAAATATGGACTTTTGTCAGGATGATAAAACATCCGAAGATATCAATCTGAATGTATAGTGTTAAACTTTTAGGACTCTTTGGCCAGAAATATGTTCAGTAGGTCAAAAGGGGACCTCTGAATAGCTGATTTATCATCAAAAGGAGTCCATAACTTTATATAGTTTAAAAACTTTTGAGGACCCTTTGATCAGAAATAAGTTCAAAAGGTCATTTATTAATTTCTATATGGCTTATGTAGCATTAGAAGGAGTCTATGAGTATGTATAGAAAGTCCAAGATTGAGGACTCTTTGGCCATAAATGTATTCAGTATGTCAAAAGGCGACCTCTGTATAGCTGATTTATCATCAGAAGCACTCTATAATTTTATATAGTTAGATAAATTTTGAGGACACTTTGACCAGAAATAAGTTCAAAAGGTCAGATATGGACATCTATATGGCTTATGAAGCATCAGAAGGAGTCTATGAGTATGTATAGAAAGCCCAAAATCGAGGACTCTTTGACCAGAAATATGTTCCTTGGTTCAAATATGGACTTCTGTATAGCTGACGTAACATCAGAAAGAGTCAACGAGTATGGAAAGGTCAAGTTTCGAGTACTCCTTGGCCAGAAAAAAATTCAGTATGTCAAATATGGACTTTTGTCAGGATGATAAAACATCCGAAGATATCAATCTGAATGTATAGTGTTAAACTTTTAGGACTTTTTGGCCAGAAATATGTTCAGTAGGTCAAAATGGGACCTCTGAATAGCTGATTTATCATCAGACAGAGTCAATAATTTTATATAGTTTAAAAACTTTTGAGGACCCTTTGATCAGAAATAAGTTCAAAAGGTCAGATATGGATATCTATTTGGCTTATATAGCATTAGAAAGAGTCTATGAGTATGTATAGAAAGTCCAAGATCGAGGACTCTTTGGCCATAAATATAGTCAGTATGTCAAGAGGGGACCTCTGTATAGCTGATTTATCATCAGAAGCGGTCTATAATTTTATATAGTTTGAAACATTTTGAGGACACTTTGACCAGAAACAAGTTCAAAAGGTCAGATATGGACATCTATATGGCTTATGATGCATCAGAAGGAGTCTATGAGTATGTATAGAAAGCCCAAGATCGAGGACTCTTTGGCCAGAAACATGTTCCTTGGGTCAAATATGGACTTCTGTATGGCTGACGTAACATCAGAAACAGTCAACGAGTATATGTGGAAAGGTCAAGTTTCGAGTACTCCTTGGCCAGAAAAAAATTCAGTATGTCAAATATGGACTTTTGTCAGGATGATAAAACATCTGAAGATATCAATCTGAATGTATAGTGTTAAACTTTTAGGACTCTTTGGCCAGAAATATGTTCAGTAGGTCAAAATGGGACCTCTGAATAGCTGATTTGTCATCAGAAAGAGTCAATAACTTTATATAGTTTAAAAACTTTTGAGGACCCTTTGATCAGAAATAAGTTCAAAAGGTCAGATATGGATATCTATATGGCTTATGTAGCATTAGAAGGAGTCTACGAGTATGTATAGAAAGTCCAAGATTGAGGACTCTTTGGCCATAAATGTATTCAGTATGTCAAAAGGCGACCAGAAGCACTCTATAATTTTATATAGTTAGAAAAATTTTTAGGACACTTTGACCAGAAATAAGTTCAAAAGGTCAGATATGGACATTTATATGGCTTATGAAGCATCAGAAGGAGTCTATGAGTATGTATAGAAAGCCCAAAATCGAGGACTCTTTGACCAGAAATATGTTCCTTGGGTCAAATATGGACTTCTGTATAGCTGACGTAACATCAGAAAGAGTCAACGAGTATATATGGAAAGGTCAAGTTTCGAGTACTCCTTGGCCAGAAAAAAATTCAGTATGTCAAATATGGACTTTTGTCAGGATGATAAAACATCCGAAGATATCAATCTGAATGTATAGTGTTAAACTTTTAGGACTCTTTGGCCAGAAATATGTTCAGTAGGTCAAAATGGGACCTCTGAATAGCTGATTTATCATCAGACAGAGTCAATAATTTTATATAGTTTAAAAACTTTTGAGGACCCTTTGATCAGAAATAAGTTCAAAAGGTCAGATATGGATATCTATATGGCTTATGTAGCATTAGAAGGAGTCTATATGTATAGAAAGTCCAAGATCGAGGACTCTTTGGCCATAAATGTATTCAGTATGTCAAAAGGGGACCTCTGTATAGCTGATTTATCATCAGAAGCAGTCTATAATTTTATATGGGTTGAAAAATTTTGAGGACACTTTGACCCGAAATAAG